>NC_057800.1:141795338-141963068 GCF_018294505.1 Triticum aestivum
TTCTTCGGCCACTTTGTCCAGGCGAGCCTTCTTGCTTGGCCTAGGTTTGGCCCTAAAAGGAATAACAAAATCAAATACAGCATATGTTCCAAGGTGATGGACTGTAAATATTATGATAAGAATAGCTTACCCAAGCACCGTTTTAAGCGGTGGCAGCTGAGTAGCCGATGACTTGCCAGATGATGAGTGGGAAGTAACCTGGTAATCGGAGTCAGACGGATTAAGAGGTTGATGAAAGCAGCCCGCTTTAGGACAAGCACTGACAAGCAAATTAGAGACCTCTGAACAGCGTTTCCGAACCAGACTGTTCGGTAAACCGGCGGAGGTAACTACCTAGCCGCTGTGCCGGGTTGTGCGACGAGCTTCGTGTTGTTGGGTCTTCATAAGAAATTTAGGATCCAAATAAGCAAGAGGATGAGAAAATTTAACTTTCCGGTTTGCCTGACGGATTTTTTGTGAAGGCAAAGGTTCTGAATCGGAAGAGAGAATAATTACCTCTGCAGCATCCGCGTGGCTGGCTTCGGCATCATCCTGACAAATATCATCATCAATAAGACGCATGAAAAATAAACCAAGTGAGTCAAGCTCTACCTCAAGGTCCGGATTATCCACATCATCATCAGGGGCCGGGTTAGAGGATGCAGTGGTTCTTTTCCTGTGGGCAGTCTTCTTCACAGCTTTAGTCTTTTGCCGAGTTGCTCTTTCCGGTTTGTATGCTTTTTCTGGCTTCTCCTGCGGCAGTTTCTTGCTCCAAAACGGATCATTGCCCTGATTACATAGACATTGATATTAAACTATGACGAGATATATCAATAACAGATTCAGCAAAAAGAAAAATCAAGGTCTTACAGCTGGCAGTTTGTTGATGGCACAGAAGGGAAGCAGGCCATTTCTAGCACAGACGTGTTCCGGTTCATTCAGCATCTTATTCACAGCCTCTGTGATTTCTTCATCGGTGAGCTGGATTTTGGAATGTCGCAGAGGGTCATCAACACTGCCAGTATACTCGCACATCAAACCGGAGCGCTAACTAAGGGGCAGTATGCTCCATGATATCCAACAGCAAGCGAGATCAACCCATGTTAAACCATTGGCCATAAAGGCTCTGAGCTTTGACAGTTGAGGAGCATATTTGCTTCTCTCCTGGGAAGTAAATCTTTGCGGAAAAGGGTGTGTATTGTTGAGCCGCTCCGGACGAAAGCCAGGCAAGGGATTCTCACCAGCAGGGGAGGTGTCTTTGCAATAGAACCATGTCTCATTCCACTCTTTGGGGTGGCTGTGCAGTTTGGCGTGAGGGTATGTGACCTCTTTCCTTTTCTGGATCACTACGCCACCCAACTCCGTATTAGAGCCGTCAGTAAACTCAGTACGGCGGTTTAGATGGAAAAGGCCTCTGAACAATTCCACTGTGGGTTCCTCTTGAAAAAATGCCTCACAGAGCACTTGGAAGTGACACATATTTGTAACAGAGTTGGGGCCAGTGTCTTATGGATGGAGTTGGATATCGGCTAAAACATCCCGGTAAAATTTAGAACCGGGCGGCTTAAAGCCCCGGGCTAAGTGATCTACGAAAACGACGACCTCTCCTTCTTGAGGTGTGGGAGGGCATACTTTGCCAGGAGCCCTCCAATGGATGGTATCTTTGCTGCCTAAGTCACCGATCAGGACTAAATCGTTCAGTTGAGCCTCTGTGACGCGAGAAGGAACCCAGTTGCACTCATATACTTGCTTGGCCATGATGAAATCTATAAGGTAGATGATCCCGGTTCAAAAATGCATTGATTAAGGTACATTGGTATGTGCAATGTTAAACCGGAGACTGATCTATCTAAACCAGAGTTTTATGAAGCAACAACAACTGGCGGTTCAACAAGGGGACTAATGGTATATACCGGTTTGGCAATTTTTTCTACAAAGTTAAACCGCCTGATTTAAGCATTGAAACAACTGAGATTGCGGATGGATAAGTATGCAGAAACAGATTTCACAAGATTTCTCTATAGCGTTGGATCTGAAGCAAGTTCAGAAAATAAGAAAAATATTCAAAAGCTCAAAACAGAACAGTATTGAATCAATGGGCAGAAATATATGTGAGATCTATGGTCTTGGGCATGAAACTAAAGGCGGATACTAAAAGCTACCACTACACAGAACAGGGGTTCACAAATGCATCCAGGAGCTAGTATATGAACACGAACAGGTGATGAACACTGCAAGAACACGAAACCCTAGAACAGATCTGTGTTGAGAAGAGCAGAAGGCTTACCAGAGTTGAGGAAGACGCGGAAGGTTGCCGCGGTGCTCTGGTGCGTTCAGGTTAATGCAGCGGCCAAGGTTGGTGCAGAAGTTGACGGCGGCGGCGGAGCTCCGAGGCTGGCGACGCAAGGAAGACGAAGAAGAAAAGCACGAAGGGGAGAAAAGAAATGACCCTTCGGTCCTATTTATAAGGCAAAAGGACATGTGTCAGGCGCGACAATCAAGGGGCCACGAAACGGAGTTGTCGCCTTGATTTCCGTAGATCTATTAAACAAGGAAGCATAATGGATAAGCTTCGATATGACAGGTGACGTCACTCCGGTTTACAGCAATCAAAGAAGATGACATCATGGCGGTTTACCAATTTATGAGAAGATGTTAAAGATGAAGTTTTTGCTAAAGGATTGACATGAACCCGTTTAAATCAATCTGGGGCCTAATGTTGGGGATATTACTGCTGGGCGTAAACCAGCCTATATGGGCCGGGTCAACTTCATCAGTAGTTACTGCTGGGCGTAAACCAGCCTATATGGGCCGGGTCAACTTCATCAGTAGTTCAAGAGTGCTAAAGCCCAAGAAGATAGACGAGGGCCCAAGGCCCGTGGTCGATTTTAGACTTGTAGCTGTAAACCGGCATTTGTATATAAACTTGTATTGTAAGTTAGGAATAAGGAGAGACCAACCTGGATACGAATATGGACCGGTGTTGGGACTCTGTGAACCGACGGGCGTCACCCGTATATATAAGGGGACGACCCGGCGGCGGCTCAAGGAGGACAGACAACAACTCAAGACATAGGCGAAGCTTGTTTGCTCCTAGTCATCGAAACCCCATCAATTCCATCACAACTAGACGTAGGCTTTTACCTTCATCGAAGGTGCCGAACTAGTATAAACTCTCTTGCATCCCTTTGTCCGCTTTAACCCCTTCAAGCTAACCCATTGCGATGGCTCCACGACTAAGTCCTTTCTCTAGGACATATGCCGTGACAAAACCACGACAGGTACGGTAAGTAAACCGACTCCAAAACTGTTTTTAAGGCAATATTTCTCCGTTTTGGAATATTTAGAAAAATAGAAAAATAAGAAAAATTCCGGGAAGGACACGAGGCCTCCATGAGGGTGGAGGGCGCGCCCTACCCTACTAGGCACGCCCCCCTACCTTGTGGGCACCTCGTGTGCTCTCCGGACTGCGTTTTCATACACGACACGTATTTTGGTCGGTAAAATTTCATTATATAATCTCCCGGGGGTTTTGACTCCCCTCACGCAAAAACCTCCTGTTTGTGTTTCGAGCTATTGCTACTGCAGATTAGAGCAGGATGTCTTCGCAAGAGTCAGTTGGGGAGAGCCGGGTGTCTCATCCGGCAACGAGATCAATGACAAACAACAATGTTGACCTCTTTGGGCCAGCAATGGAGGAAGAGATGGAGGCCGAATTGAAGAGGATAGATGCCATGGAGGAGGATCAAGAAGTCACTTCCCGCTTCCAAGCTGGATTCACAATAGGAGAACTGTAGAGCTCGGCTATTCCAAACTCAGTTATCCCTTCTAATGTTAGATTTCTTTCTTATTAGAATATGAAAAAGAGCGTCACTGGTTCTCCCGCAGCTATGCAGCACCCTTGGGTGCAGGGAGCTTTGGTTGTTACAGGAAAACTTTGAAAGGAAATAATGGACCTCAAGCAGCAAGTCAATAAGCTCGAGGAGGAGAATCGTATCCTGAGGGGCATCATCGCCAAGAACATCACATCACCACCCATGAAAAGAGAGACATAATCATCTGGGTATGGGCACTCCCCTTGGCATCTTCCAAGATTGGGGGAGTGCCCCAGTATTGTATCACCATCACTTTTATCTTTACCGTTTTTCTTAGTTCGATCCTTTTGGTAATATTTTGATCTAGTAGAATAAAAGTTCTTAGTATGATCTAGTTGTGAGTTTTGCTTTATAAATCCTTCTATGTAATTGAGTCTGTGAGCTATATAATAAAGATTAGTGTTGAGTCAAGCGCTTGATTATTTTGCCATGATCCTAAGTGAATAAAAGAAAAGAGAAAGAAACAGAAAGAAACACAGAGATCATGTGAGCCTTATGGAGAGTAATGATCTCACATAGAAAAAGTATGATGAATAAAAGTTGTTGAGAGTTGACAAACATAGTTTTTGTCATCATTGGAATTAATAGGAAGTAATAAAGAAAGAGAGGTCTTGACATATAGATATACTATCTTGGACATCTTTTATGATTGTGAGCACTCATTAAAATATGACATGCTAAAGAGTTGACATTGGACAAGGAAGACAACATAATGGGTTATGTTTTCTTACATATGAGATAAATTATATTGTCTTGGATCCTCCAACATGTTGAGCTTGCCTTTCCCCCTCATGCTAGCCAAATTCATTGCACCAAGTAGAGATACTACTTGTGCTTCCAAATGACCTTAAACCAGTTTTGCCATAAGAGTCCACCATGCCTACCTATGGATTGAGTAAGATCCTCCAAGTAAGTTGTCATCGGTGCAAGCAATAAAAGTTTCTCTCTAAATATGTATGACTTATTAGTGTGGGCGAAATAAGCTTTATACGATCATGTGATATGAAAGAAATAAAAGCGACAGACTTCATAATAAAGGTCCATATCACAAGTGCCAATATAAAGTGACGTTCTTTCGCACTAAGATTTTATGCATCAAACCATAAAAGCGCATTACAACCTCTGCTTCCCTCTGTGAAGGGCCTATCTTTTACTTTTATCTCCTACATTGCATAAGAGTCATGGTGATCTTCACCCTTCCTTTTTACATTTTATCCTTTGGCAAGCATGGTATGTTGGAAAGATCCTGGTATATATGGCTAATTGGATGTGAGTTTTCATGAACTATTATTGTTGACATTACCCTCGAGGTAAAACGTTGGGAGGCAAAACTATAAGCCCCTATCTTTCTCTGTGTCCGATTAAAACTCCATGCCCATAAGTATTGCGTGAGTGTTAGAAATTGTGAAAGACTATATGATAGTTGAGTATGTGGACTTGCTGAAAAGCTCTTATACATTGACTCTTTCCTATGTTATGATAAATTGCAATTGCTTCAATGACTGAGATTATAGTTTGTTAGTTTTCAATGAAGTTTACGATTCATACTTGATATTGTGATTGAATTATTACTCTAGCATAAGAAATCACATGACAAGAATTATATAAGTTGCTGTTCTAAGAATGATCATGATGCCCTCATGTCCGTATTTTATTTTTATCGACACCTCTATATCTAATAATGTGGACATATCTTTCGATTTCTGCTTTTTGCTTGAGGACAAGCGAGGTCTAAGCTTGGGGGAGTTGATACGTCCATTTTGCATCATGCTTTTATATCGATACTTATTGCATTATGTGCTGTTATTACACATTATGTCACAATACTTATGTATATTCTCTCTTATTTTACAAGGTTTACATAAAGAGGGAGAATGCCGGCAGTTGGGATTCTGGGCTAGAAAAGGAGCAAATATTAGAGACCTATTATGCGCAGCTCCAAAAGTCCTAAAACTCCACGGAACACGTTTTCCAAATATATAAAAAATACTAAGAACAAGAACCTCACCAGGGGGCCACACCCTTCCCACGAGGGTGGGGGGCGCGCCCTACCCCCTGGGCGCGCCCCCTACCTCGTGGGCCCCCTAGTGGCCCTCCAGTGACCATCTTCTGCTATATGAAGTCTTTCAATGGGAAAAAAATAAGAAGCCATCTTCTCGGACGAAACTCCGCCGCCATGAGGCGGAACCTTGTCGGAACCAATCTAGGGCTCTGCCGGAGCTGTTCTGCCAGGGAAACTTCCCTCCCGGAGGGGGAAATCATCGCCATCGTCGTCACCAACGCTCCTCTCATCGGGAGAGGGAAATCTCCATCAACATCTTTATCCGCACCATCTCCTCTCAAAACCCTAGTTCATCTCTTGTATCCAATTCTTGTCTCCAAGTCCAGGATTGGTTCTAGTAGGTTGCTAGTAGTGTTAATTACTCCTTGTAGTTGATGCTAGTTGGTTTAATTGGTGGAAGATCATTTGTTCAGATCCTATATGCATATTAATACCCCTTTGATTATGAACATGTTTATGCTTTGTGAGTAGTTACTTTTGTTCCCGAGGACATGGGAGAAGTCTTGCTATTAGTAGTCATGTGAATTTGGCATTCGTTCGATATTTTGATGAGATGTATGTTGTCTCTCCTCTAGTGGTGTTATGTGAACGTCGACTACATGAAACTTCACCATTATTTGGGCCTAGAGGAAGGCATTGGGAAGTAATAAGTAGATGATGGGTTGCTAGAGTGACAGAAGCTTAAACCCTAGTTTATGTGTTGCTTCGTAAGGGGCTGATTTGGATACATATGTTTCATGCATGCTATGGTTAGGTTTACCTTAATACTTTTGTTGTAGTTGCGGATGCTTGCAATAGAGGTTAATCATAACTAAGATGCTTTTCCAAGTAAGGGCAGCACCCAAGCACCGGTCCACCCACATACCAAATTATCAAAGTACCGAACGCGAATCATATGAACGTGATGAAAACTAGCTTGACGATATTCACATGTGTCCTCGGGAGCGCTTTTCTCTATATAAGAGTTTGTCCAGGCTTGCCCTTTGCTACAAAAAGGATTGGGCCACCTTGCTGCACATTATTCACTTTTGTTACTTGTTGCTCATTACAAACTATCCTATCACAAAACTATCTGTTACCACTTATTTCAGTACTTGTAGAGAATACCTTGCTGGAAACCGCTTATCATTTCCTTCTGCTCCTCATTGGGTTCGACACTCTTACTTATCGAAAGGACTACGATAGATCCCCTATACTTGTATGTCATCACTCGGCTAGCGAAATAGTCAGCATAGTTGCATTCCCCCACATCAGGAACTTCCCAAAAATACAAATCACACGAATCTTCCCTTTTCTGCATGAATCAAATTGGAAGATCATCAACCAAACTATTAAAAAAATTAGTAACTGAAAGCAACAGAACAACTATCGGGGGGATGAACCCGAGGCAGGCAACGGAACCGAATCCTTTTCAAAATCAACGGGGCCAGCAACGCCCCTGAAGCTGGCTCACGCTTGACCGAGTCCATCGACCCGGTCAAGCCCCTCGACCCGGCCAAACTACTCAACCCGGTCGGACTCCTCAACTCGGCCCCAATAGCCAGACAGCTGAACCCGGCACATCAAGACTTCTCCAACAAGCCAGCTCCACCCTTGGCACGTTCCTCAACTCGGCCATGGGTCATCTCCCGTCCCATCCCAGTCGTACGATGGGATGAGTCTCCATATACTGATGACCGAGGCAACAGTGCTACGCCCATGCCTCTGGTCAGTCGGGGCGTGGCAACAGTGCCCCACCTACCCGCTGACTAGGGTTGGTGTGGCAACAGTGCGACCATCGCCACCAATGACGCCAGCAACCGGAGACCTGACGGAGGGCCACTATAGTCGACTCAACTTGGCCACTCCCTAACAATCGACAAGACGGCCAACAGTGCCCCTATACCCAACGGGCCCCGCGCCCAGAGAACCCGACGAGCCTGGACCCCCGGCGGGTCCTAGTGCCGGCTTCCTGGACAATGACAACCTGGCCCCACGACCTTGTAACATTACCATTTGTACCCTTGGGGGTTGACCTATCAAACCTCCCAGGAGCCCTCATGCATACAGAGACGCGATAAATAACTCACCCACTCACACACACATAGCAAGCCACACCCAAGGAGAGGGAGCAGCCTAAGCCTTGGTCTGCCTTCCTTCTTCCTCCATACAGCTCTAGGAGCAATGTTGTACTGATACACATCAACTACACTCGGCAGGACTAGGGGTGTTATCTCTCCGGAGAGCCCCAAACCTGGGTATGTCTTGCGTCTCGTGCTCGCTCATGCCGACCTCGCCTATGGAGCCCACCAGTACCCTCGAGCCTCCTCCTATCTTTAGCCATCCCTTGGCATCTGCCGTGCGCCCGCCACGACAGTTGGCGCCCACCGTGGGGCGGCTCGAGGTCCTGGCCCGGAGCATGCTTCAGAAGGGCTCCTCTCGGACTCCGACGAGCCCGTCACGCTGGTGGACGATGTCATCGACGCACTCGCCGCCTCCTTCTCCATGTTGCGCATCTCCGATGTGCCTGCGGCCAACGAGTACCCAGCGAGGTACTAGACTTTTCCGACTCCCCCCTTTCCCTCGGCGGCAAAGCTCCTGCTGGGGCAATGGACCTCTACTTGGAGGTCTTCGTCACCGACACCGGCGCCTCTTCCTCGTCCAGCATGGTGAGGAAGGCCGTCGAAGCCAAGACCGCAGCATAGCAGGCTAGCTTGCCCAACCCACTGTGCGCCACGATGCAGAGCATTCGCGTCCCCATTAGCACCGACATCGACGCCTCCAACATCGCCGAGGCCCGGACTCGGCTCGAGGAGGACCGCTAGTGCCTTCTAGACGTCAACGGAATGCTCACAGCTATGCAGCGTCATTTGGATCATCTTAGATGGAGCACAACGCCGCCTATGGATTCACACCGGACGCGCCTGAGCCAAGCCAGGTCGCCGATGTCCGGGCTTGGGGCGGCGCGATCGGACGCGCCTTGGGCACCTTCCCGCTAGTCTACGAGACTCCCGTGAAGGACATGCGTGCCGCCCAGGCGGCTGTGGTCGGCCTGGATCAGCTCGTGGGCGAGGAGCTGAAGGATCGCCTCAAGCGGGTGAACAACCTCCTCGACGCGGCCAACGCACAACAGGACTGCTACCTCTTGAGCATGCGTTGGTTTTCCCCTGAATAGGAAAGGGTGATGCAGCAAAGTAGTGTAAGTATTTCCCTCATTTTTTGAGAACAAAGGTATCAATCCAGTAGGAGGTAACACGCAAGTCGCCTAGTACCTTCACAAACAAACAAGAACCTCGCATCCAATGCGATAAAGGGGTTTTCAATTCCTTCACGGTCACTTACAAAAGTGAGATCTGATTGAGATCATAAGATAAATATTTTTGGTATTTTTATAATATAGATTGGAAAATCAAGATTGCAAAGTAAATGGTAATAGAAATAGCAAGTTGATAGGAAAACAATATGATGGAAGATAGACCCGGGGGCCATAGGTTTCACTAGTGGCTTCCCTCAAGATAGCAAATTCTACAGTGGGTGAACAAATTACTGTCGAGCAATTGATAGAAAAGCGACTAATTATGAGAATATCTAGGCATGATCATGTATATAGGCATCACGTCCGCGACAAGTAGACCGAAACGATTCTACATCTACTACTATTACTCCACACATCGACCGCTATCCAGCTTGCATCTAGAGTATTAAGTTCATAAGAATAGAGTAACGCATTAGGCAAGATGACATGATGTAGAGGGATAAACTCAAGCAATATGATATAAAACCCATCTTCTTATCCTCGATGGCAACAATACAATACGTGCCTTGCTGCCCCTGCTGTCACTGGGAAAGGACACCGCAAGATTGAACCCAAAGCTAAGCACTTCTCCCATTGCAAGAAAGATCAATCTAGTAGGCCAAATCAAACTGATAATTCGAAGAGACTTGCAAAGATATTAAATCATGCATAAAAGATTTCAGAGAAGAATCAAATATTGTTCATAGATAATCTTGATCATAAATCCACAATTCATCGGATCTCGACAAACACACCGCAAAAAGAATTACATCGAATAGATCTCCAAGGGAATCGAGGACAGCTTTGTATTGAGATCCAAAGACAGAGAAGAAGCCATCTAGCTAATAACTATGGACCCGAAGGTCTGTGGTAATGCGGGGACCCCGACTCATAAGTCGTGATCACCGAATGCACGTGTACAGTGATCCCAGGGATCAATGCTCACTGAACACACAGAAGCTAAATAACAAGAGTATTACATCCATACATACCGTCTTACACAAATTATGACCATTATGGTCAAGTCTTTCATAGATAAAGCCTTAAGGGCTGAACATCAAATGAAACACAAGTTGCGGAAATCTTCGTCGATAAGTAGAACCAATGCCATCTTCCTTAACCCTACAGGCATTCTGACTGGGAAACGTCCTAGTTCGCATGTTCGTCTTCAAAGAACTCTTCTTCGATCTCCTGTTCTTCCATGCCTGGCCAATTAAATAACCAGTGGCAAGCCAATGAGTACTTTGAATGTACTCGCAAGCAACCCATGTTTTGGTTCAAGGTACAACAATGCATGATATAGGTAAATTTTTGCGGAAAGCTAGTTTTTGAGTGTAATGACATGTTCAACAACTCGTAAGACATGCATCAGGAGAATTCGAGTAACCATGAGGACAGGTTACAGATATCAACATAAAAAGAGTGGGCACCAACCCAACTTAATCGTGTCAAGTTCTTTGACTTGACCCAAGTAGTTCTTCCCACTTATCTGAACACACTCTGGTTTGTAAACATGTGGACGTAGCCCAAGAGCGGTTACCCAACTGTCCTTGACCGTGGACACGGCTATTCGAATAGTTTTACACTCTGCAGAGGTTGCACACTTTACCCACAAGATCCGGGGAACTTCCTTTTCATCCACGACCCGCGGTACCTCAAGTACCCGGGGTAAGCACCCAATCACTATCTTTCCCTAGACGACACTAACATGGAGTCCACTCAATTGGTAGTAACCCCCGTGCCCATCATTTCACAACTTAAAAATTGTGGAGCCTTGCTCCCATATTCATCACATACCACTGGCACGGGGTACCAACGGTGTGTCCGGTGCCCCATAAAAATGTTCTTGGCCGCCCTACCTGGCACGAAGCCGTCCCGAGAGAGAGAACCAACTCTCCCCCGTCACTAGTAATGCGGGCTCCAAGCTGGTATCAGCCTAGGTAATCAATAGTGCCCTTTCCCATATAAGGGTAGAGTGGTTGCGCATGTAAGGTTGGAATAACGGTCGCAACTTAAACCAATCCGTTTTTGAAAGCAACACACACACACACTTGCCTCGGTACACCACTTCGTCATCAAGTGGTTACCCATCTCATTATCTCCCTCGGGCATAAGTGGCACCCGACGGGGTTTTCGAAAAGTCCTTTGAAAATACTTTGTCTCCATCACCATGCATATACCCGTCCCCTTTTTGCGTAGCAACTACTTTAGCATCCTATCTACTCCCACCGGCATAACCCTCATAAGGAGGTAGGGTCATGCACAATGCAACCCACCAAAGTGGCTACCCTCTCATCATGATTCCGATGCAACAATAATAAAGTGCTATATGAAATGCATAAAAAGGGTTTCATAGACATGGTCAAAGGGCTGCTTGCCTGGCTCAACAAGGTCTTCTGGGTCTTCAAAGTCTTCTGGTCCAACTCCTTCGTCAGCAACGCAATCTATCGTCGCAAAATAATAACGAGAAAATAAGGCAATAATAAAACAGAAAAACCAAAGTGCTCAGAAAAATGTCAACTCATTTTTGTAAAATACTAGGTGGAAAACTAAGAAGGTGAAAATTCCTAGTTTTGGATTTGGAGTTGTATAATAGGAGAAATGGATATTCAGAGGGGAATATAAATGCTCAAATTTGAATTTGAATTTGAACAGTGCAGAAAAGTTTGATGGATATTTATGAAAGCTACACCATTAAATAGGTGGGATTTTTAGAAAAATGTGGGAGTTGGAATTATTGCATTTGGATTAATATTTAATCCTGTGGAATTTTTGCATGTTTCTAGGAAAAGAAGAAGGGGAAGGAGCACTGTGCAACTGGGCCAGAAGGGCCACAGTACAGCAGGCCCAGATGGGTTTCAGCCCACGCGAGGCTGCCACGTCGAAGGCGTAAAGGCGAAATACGCCTTCAGCCGACGCAGCGAACTGGTGCGCGCCCGTGCGTGTTTAAACCTGACGGGTGGGTCCCACCCGTCAGGGCGTGAGGCTGACGGTCATGGCCCACGGCCGTCGTCGTCTACCTCTGTACAGGGGCGACGGCGAGCACGCCGGCGGCGATACAGGGCACGGGAGGGTGCGTGGGTGGTACCGTTGTGCTCAGGGAGGATCCACGTTCAGATGGAGGTGGAGTTGGTCGCCGGGGTGGCCTGGTTCGCCGGCGACGAGGTTCGCGGCGGAGGAGCTTCGGGCGTCGACGGCTCCGACCGTTTCCGGTTGCAAAAGAGGCGGGGAAGAAGGGGGAAATCGTCAGGGGCGCTCGGGGGTTCCAAATCGAGGCAGAGGAGGAGCAGGGGAGGCCTGTACCGTGGGATCGATGGCGACCCGAGGCGGCGGAGCTCGAGCTCGATCTCGACCTCGGGCTCGTCGGGAGAGGGGTGAGTGGTGTAGGGGGTGTTTAGGGGAGTGAGAGAGCGAGTGGTGAGGAGAGGGGGGCTCGGGGAGGCCCTTAAATAGGCGAACGGCGAGGTCCCGGAGACGCGTGCGCCGACGAGGTCCTGCTCGTTGCCATAGGGCTCGGGAGGGGCTGGCGCCGTGTCTGGGGTGTTCCTGGGCGTGGACTACGCCGAGAGAGATAGAGAGAGGGAGTTGGGAGAGGTCAGAGGCGCCGCGCGTGTGAGCGCGCTCACTGGAGCTCTCGGGCGTGCGAGCAGGGGCAGGAGAGAGAGGGAGGAGGGGGCCGACCAGCTGCCGTGTCCCAGACGCCAAGGCGTCTCGTCGGGCGCGCTGGGGAGGCCCGAGGTGGCCGGAAGTGGCTAGAAGGAGGCGGCTACAGTGCGGGAGCGCACTGTAGCGCACTCCAGAGCGTGCAAATGGCCGGCATGCCATTTTTTATGCCTTGTGGGTGCGGCCAACCGTGTCCAGTAGCTCAAGGGAGGAGTAAAGAAAGGGGAGGGAGCATTGGATGCCATGGATGGCCACTGAAGTGAGGATGGAGGTGAGGAAAAGGGGTACAGGGGCTGTCCAGAGAGAGAAAGTGAGGGTTTCACCCCCAAATAATTGATCTGAGGTCTTGCCATTGCTAATGGAGGTATAAGGTGACTAGATTAAGCTCTGGTAAAAAGTTGAGCTTACCAAGAATAGTGGAAGGGGTCAAAATAGTGGTTTTTGTAAAATGTCAGAAGGTGTTTGATAATGGTTTGGGCAAGCAAATGAACTCCAATTGCCATGATACTGAACAGGATGGAATGACACTTAGAAATAGGGTGTGCCACCAAATTTGAGCTCATTTGGGAAAAGTTTCCAATGTAACTTTGGCAAACCCTAGAAATTAGCAGAAATGGACTTGTGTAGATCTAGTTGAGCAAATCACTTCTCCTTGATGCACCACTTGGTTTAGAGGCCTCATTTGGTCATGTGAACATGCTCACAAAAGTTGGGGTCAAGGAGAGAAAGTTTGTAGTACAAACTTGTTCAAATTTGATCCTGAACAGAAAGGGTTATGGGGCATTTTGGTGGACCAAAATGACCTTGATTGAAGTTAGGCTTTGCAAGATCATCACAATATGCATTTGTGACTTGCTGGATTTTTCTTGGATTTTTATTGTAATATTTCCTGTAGAAATATTTCAAATCCTTGAAATGGCCAGAAATGGTTTTGGGAGGTTTTGTCCAATATTTTGAACATGACCATATGTTTAAACTCATATATATGGTAAATATATGTCCACTGAGTTTCCCTAAATTTTCTCAAATATTTTTGAAACATTAAAATAATTTTAACCTATTAAAGACCACTTCCGGCCTTAAGAAAAAGCCTTTAAATAAAATAGGAAAATAACTTTTAAAATTATATTTTTGTGGTTTATGGGGATCCTATATCTAATAGGTTTCAAATATACTTTTTTAAAGATTTTTACTGCCCTGAATTAAGTACTTGCAGTACAAATCTTAATTCAGGGGTTTTTGGAAAACTAATTTTTGAAAATACTTTTTGGCCAAATTATTTTTGTAAGAAAATACTATATTGCTCTATACACATGGCATGATCATTGGGCAGAAGTTTGGGGCAAGGAGATTAAGTATAGAAGGTGGAGTTGTGTTGACCTTAAAGAGCACTTGAAAAACACAGAGAGAAAACCAACTCCAAATAAAAGCCAAATAATGCAAAAGTTTTTGTTGGTCCAAATTTTCATGCTTTATTAATGCAAATGAGGAGTTACAAAATGCAGGGTGTGACAGACCTACCCCCCTTACAAGAATCTCGTCCCCGAGATTCCTAAACTAGGCTTTAAAGAGATACGGAAACTCGGATCTAAGGTAGTCTTCATGTTCCCAGGTTGCTTCTGCTTCAGTGTGGTTGCTCCACTGGACCTTGAAGTACTTGATAGTGCGGCTTCGAGTGCGGCGCTCAGCCTCATCCAAAATACAGATGGGCCTCTCACGGCAAGTCAAATCAGGCTGAAGGTCAATGGCTTGGTGATCGACGTCCTTGTAAAGATTAGGCTTGCCTGGGACTTGGAGACACTTCCGGAGTTGTGACACGTGGAATACGTTGTGCACATCGGATAGTTCAGGTGGCAGTTCCAACTGGTAAGCCACTTCTCCTCGTTGGTCAGTGATCTTGAAGGGGTCGATGTATCTTGGTGCGAGTTTTCCTTTGACATGGAAGCGCTGGGTTCCCTTGAGAGCTGTGACCCGGAGATAGACATGATCTCCAACTCGGAAGGTCATGTCTCTCCGACGAGAGTCAGCGTAGCTCTTCTGCCTTGACTTGGCAGTCTTCAAACGCTCTCTGCCAAGCTGGACTTGCTCTTCTTCTTCACGGAGGATATCGGGCCCAAAGACTAGTCCTTCTCCGGTTTCTGACCAATTGAGGGGTGTGCGGCACTTGCGCCCATACAACACCTCAAATGGTGCCATCTGGAGGCTTGACTGATAACTGTTGTTGTAGGAGAACTCGGCGAAAGGGAGGCAATCTTCCCACCTAGCTCCATATGCTAAGACACAGGCTCGGAGCATGTCTTGAAGTATCTGATTCACTCGTTCTGTCTGACCACCAGTCTGTGGGTGGAAAGCGATGCTGAAGGACAACTTGGTCCCCATGGCCTCTTGGAACTTCTTCCAGAATCTTGAGGTAAACTGGGTTCCTCGATCTGACACAATCTCCTTGGGAACACCATGAAGACTTACGATTCTATTGATGTAGAGGCTGGCTAGCTGGTTTCCCTTGTAAGTCGTTTTGACAGGAATGAAATGGGCTACTTTGGTCAAATGGTCGACTATGACCCAGATGGAGTCATGTCCCTTATTTGACCTGGGTAATCCAGTGATGAAGTCCATTCCGAATTTATCCCATTTCCATTTAGGCACCTTGAGAGGCTGTAACAATCCAGCGGGCCGCTGATGTTCAGCTTTGACCCTTTGGCATATGTCACACTTAGCGACGAAAGTGGCTATCTCTCTCTTCATGCCATGCCACCAGAATCTTCCCTTCAGGTCTTGATACATCTTGGTTCCTCCGAGGTGGATGGAATACAGGGTGTCATGAGCATCTTGCAAGATCAAATGCTTGTGCTCAATCTTGTTGGGTACGCAAATGCGATTCCCAAACCACACGATTCCTTGCTCATCCTCTGAGAATCCTCGAGCCTTGCCTGCCTTGATCTTCCTCTTGATGCCTTCAATACTTTCGTGTCCCTTTCGAGCTTCCTTAATATCATCCATCAGGGTAGGCTTGACTTCAAGGTTGGCTAAGAATCCTGGTGCAACCAGTTCCAACCCGAAGTTTTCAAGTTCTTCATACAAGGCGGGTAGCCTTTCCTTAAGCATAGCATTCAAGGAACAAGCCTTCCTGCTTAATGCATCTGCTACCACATTAGCCTTTCCAGGGTGGTATTGAACACTGAGGTCATAATTCTTGATCAACTCTAGCCACCATCTCTGCCTCATGTTCAATTCCTTTTGAGTGAAAATATACTTCAGACTTTTGTGATCCGTGTATATCTCACACCGCTTCCCTAGGAGGTAATGTCGCCATGTTTTTAGGCCATGAACTACAGCTGCCAACTCAAGGTCATGAGTAGCATAGTTCTCTTCATGAGGCCGTAGTTGCCTTGAAAGGTAAGCTACGACTCTGCCTTCTTGCATCAGAACACCTCCCAGTCCGGTTCTTGACGCATCACAATATATCACAAACTCCTTGTGTATATCTGGTGTGGCTAGAACTGGGGCGGTGGTCAATCTCTTCTTCAGCTCCTGGAAGCTTTCTTCACACTTCGGCGTCTATTCAAACTTCTTGTCCTTCTTCAAGAGCTGAGTCATGGGTCGTGCAATGCTTGAGAATCCTTCAACGAACTTGCGGTAATATCCTGCGAGTCCGAGGAAGCTTCTGACTTCCTTCACATTGCTTGGGGATTGCCATTCAGTCACGGCTTCAATCTTAGTGGGATCGACCGACAATCCTTCTTCAGTCAAAACATGACCCAAGAATCCAACTTCGCGCAGCCAAAATTCGCACTTGCTGAACATGGCATACAGTTGGTACTCTCGAAGCTTGTCTAGGACCATCCTCAAGTGTTGCTTGTGCTCTTCTTCCGTCTTTGAGAAGACAAGAATGTCATCAATGAAGACAACGACAAACTTGTGCAAATATTCCATGAAGACCTTATTCATGAGATACATGAAGTAAGCTGGGGCATTGGTCAATCCAAAGGACATGACCGTGCACTCATACAGGCCATATCTGGTTACAAATGCCGTCTTCAGAATATCTTGGGGTCTGATTTTCAGTTGGTAGTACCCAGATCTGAGATCAATCTTGGAGAACACCTTGGCCCCATTGAGTTGATCAAACAGATCTTCAATCTTGGGAAGTGGATACTTGTTTTTGATTGTAACTTCATTGAGGGAACGGTAGTCAATGCATAAGCGGATGGTACCGTCCTTCTTTGCCACAAACAGAACAGGTGATCCCCAAGGGGAGGCACTAGGGCGGACAAATCCCTTCCTCAACTGCTCTTCCAGTTGCTTCTTCAATTCTGCTAACTCTTCCGATCCCATTCTATAAGGCTTCTTATAGATGGGTCCTGCTCCGGGTATGAGCTCGATGATGAACTCAATGTCTCGGTCAGGAGGCATTCCCGCTAGCTCATCAGGAAAGACATCGGGGTATTCGCATACTACCGGCACTTGCTGCAATCCAACTTCTGTCAGAGAGTTGACTTGGGTGGCTTGAGCAGAGGAGGGGTTGGAGGCAAATTTAACTTCGACTCCTTGGTCGTTGGTCACAGTGACGGTCCGGTTGGCACAATCTAGCAAGCCTTGGTGCTTGCTGAGCCAATTCATTCCTAATATCACATCCAAGCCTTGTGATCTTAAGATGATAAGGTCTGCTAGGAAGCCTACCCCATTAATGACAATCCCGACTCCTTTACATCCTATCTTGGCTCTCATCTCTGCTCCGGGGGTTTGTACCACCATAGGGTTATTCAGGGGTGTAGGAGTCATGCCACTTTTTAATGCAAACTTTTGGGTGACAAATGGATGCGTGGCTCCAGAATCAAACTAGACAGTTGCAGGTGTTGAGTTGACAAGGAACATACCCAGCATGACGTCCGGGTCTTCCTGGGCTTCTTCTGAAGTGACATGATTCACATGACCCTTGCCGTGGTTGGGCAGGTTGCGGGGAGCTTGGTTCCTTGGCGGCATTCCACGGCCTGGTCCTGGGTTCTGCGCATTGGGGCGCAGGGCTTCGGGCTTCTTGTTGGGGCAATTCTTGGAGTAGTGTCCTTCCTGACCACATCCGAAGCAAGTGACTTGATTGGGGTTGCTGCTCTTGCCGGCATTGTTATTGGGGTTGTTGTAAGCTGGCCTGGGATTGGAGTACTGCTCAGGTGGATAGTTGGTGCGGGGTGCAGTAGCTCTTGGCTACTGATAGGTTGGCTTGACCGAGGCTGGCTGCCACGGGCGAGGCTTCTGGTTGCTGGAGCTACACTTGCTGATCATCTTGCGCTTACGTGTTTCATCCGAAGCACGTCGCTTGTCCTCAAGCATGAGTGCCTTGTTCACCAGATCAGGAAAGGTCGGGCAGTCACACACAACAAGCGAGTACTGCAGAGTCTGGTTAAGGCCTTCCATGAAGCGCTCCCTTTTGGCAGCATCAGTGCTGACGTCTTCAGGGGCATACCTTGAGAGAACACTGAACTTCTGCATGTACTCCTTGACAGTGCTACTACCTTGCTTTAGGGCTCGGAACTCACGCTTCTTGATGGCCATGATTCCGGAGGGAATGTGGGCCTTGCGGAATTCTGCCTTGAAGTCATTCCAAGTGATGTTTCGCTCAACATGCATGGCCTTGAATCCATCCCACCAAGCTCTAGCAGTTCCCTCGAGACAGTGAGCAGCATATGCCACCTTCTCACGATCCTCAGTGCATCCGACTAGTTCCAGCAGATCCTCGATGGTGCGGACCCAGTCGTCTGCATCCAGGGGTTCGGCAGTCTAGATAAAGGTGGGTGGTGCATGCTTCTTGAACTCCATCAACGTGGAACGTCCATTGCCGTTTCCCGCCGGCTGGCGGTTGACAGCTTGAGCAATCATCTGGAGGGCTGCAGTGTTGGCTTGGCGTTCCTCTCGGAAGGCTTGGAGAAGCTGAGCCATGTCCATGCTTGGAGGTGGTGGCGGTGGTGGAGCTTGTCCTTGGGTTTCGTCCTGACTGGCTCCTTCTCCGGCTTCTTGCTGCTGGGTAGAGGTACCAATACGAGTTACAACACGCATCCTGTTGGAGCGGTCAAGGTCTCATGATTGGGAAAGATGAGGAAATCAATATAGATGGGATGCCTAGTAAGGGGGTTGGTATGACACTAATTGTTTTCATGCAAGGGCCAAAAAGGCCAAACACATTCATTAAAATCCAAATGGGTGATGTAGTCGCTTACAAGTTCCCGAAGGAAAGTACGACGTCCATCAAACACATCAAAAGCAAACACAATACTACATGGTTTCATATGAACCATTACAAGGAATCGACTTCGCATAGGGGTACACGACCTATCCTACCGTAGGGGTTATTAACGGGCATATCCGGGTTGCAAATGATGCCTAAGTGGTGGAATGCTCGGTCGCGTAGTCTGGCTCTTCTGGGTCTTCCTCCTCGTCATCGGCGGCCTGACTTTCCTCTTCACTTGAAGGGGTGGGGGAGTGGAGGAGCTCAACACGGCGTTGCTTTGCCGGTGGTGCGAAGAGCATGCGGTATTCCTTTGCACTCATGCGGTGTTGCTGTGGTGGTTCTCCATCCTTTGGGGGTCTTCCGCCTCTGTATGCGATTGCGGGTTGTCCAGGGGGAGCACCTTCCTTCTTGATCCTATCCTTCTTCCCTTGTGCTTGAAGAAGAAGTGCCTTGGTCTCATGAAGTTCCTTTCGGAGTTCCATTGATTCAGAGACCAAGCGTTGTGCCAAACTATCGGCACAAAGGCTGAAGTAGGTCTAGAATCGGAGTGGAAGTCCTTCTTCTAATGGTGGAGCTGGTGCACTGCTCTCATCCTCACCTTCCTTCCGATAAGGCAAGAAACGGGCTGCCAACTTGTCTGCCATCTCCGGAAGAAGGTCTCGGAGGCGGGTGAGAGCCTTGAGGGTTGTCGTCTCGACGGCAAGAACTAGTGTTGCCATCTGGGGTCACTCGAAAAACCAGCTTGTTGGAGAGTCATTGGCCTTCATGATCACTTCCACATGATACTCCGTCTTGGTGTCATTGATCCAATGCTCATGGTAGGTGAAAATGGGGGCTCGCTGGTACTGGCACTTCTTGAGGCTATCCTCGAGAAGCACGGGAAATCCTGTGGTCAGGAAGTCTTCAGGTACGGCAGCCATCTACAAAGGTTGAATGGGAGAGGTCAATAAGAGAAATATATCTTGGGTTGGGTAAGCTTTAGAAAAGAAGAAAAGTTTAGATGGTCTCAAGCTAACTAACGCCCATGCTAACTAAGGCTTCCTACAGTCAGGATGGCTCTGATACCAGCTCTGCGGGGACCCCGACTCATAAGTCGTGATCACCGAATGCACGTGTACAGTGATCCCAGGGATCAATGCTCATTGAACACACAGAAGCTGAATAACAAGAGTCTTACATCCATACATACCGTCTTACACAAATTATGACCATTATGGTCAAGTCTTTCATAGATAAAGCCTTAAGGGCTGAACATTGAATGAAACACAAGCTGCAGAAATCTTCGTCGATAAGTAGAACCCATGCCATCTGCCTTAACCCTACAAGCATTCTGACTGGGAAACGTCCTAGTTCGCATGTTCGTCTTCAAAGAACTCTTCTTCGATCTCCTGTTCTTCCATGCATGGCCAATTAAATAACTAGTGGCAAGCCAACGAGTACTTTGAATGTACTCGCAAGCAACCCATGTTTTGGTTCAAGGTACAACAATGCATGATATAGGTAATTTTTTGCGGAAAGCTAGTTTTTGAGTGTAATGACATGTTCAACAACTCATAAGACATGCATCAGGAGAATTCAAGTAACCATGAGGACAGGTTACAGATATCAACATAAAAAGAGTGGGCACCAACCTAACTTAATCATGTCAAGTTCTTTGACTTGACCCAAGTAGTTCTTCCCACTTATCCAAACACACTCTGGTTTGTAAACATGTGGACGTAGCCCAAGAGCGGTTACCCAACTGTCCTTGACCGTGGACACGGTTATTCGAATAGTTTTACACTCTGTAGAGGTTGCACACTTTACCCACAAGATCACTATCTTTCCCTAGACGACACTAACATGGAGTCCACTCAATTGGTAGTAACCTCCGTGCCCATCATTTCACAACTTAAAAATTGTGGAGCCTTGCTCCCATATTCATCACATACCACTGGCACGGGGTACCAATGGTGTGTCCGGTGCCCCATAAAAATGTTCTTGGCCGCCCTACCTGGCACGACCCCTTCCCGAGAGAGAGCACCAACTCTCCCCCATCACTAGTAATGCGGGCTCCAAGCTAGTATCAGCCTAGGTAATCAATAATGCCCTTTCCCATATAAGGGTAGAGTGGTTGCGCATGTAAGGTTGGAAGAACGGTCGCAACTTAAACCAATCCGTTTTTGAAAGCAACACACACACACTTGCCTCGGTACACCACTTCGTCATCAAGTGGTTACCCATCTCATTATCTCCCTCGGGCATAAGTGGCACCGGACGGGGTTTTCAAAAAGTCCTTTGAAAATACTTTGTCTCCATCACCATGCATATACCCGTCCCCTTTTTGCGTAGCAACTACTTTAGCATCCTGTCTACTCCCACCGGCATAACCCTCATAAGGAGGTAGGGTCATGCCCAATGCAAGTATCAACAAGGAGGAAATGAAGGCAACCGACCAAAGTGGCTACCCTCTCATCATGATTCCGATGCAACAATAATAAAGTGCTATATGAAATGCATAAAAAGGGTTTCATAGACATGGTCAAAGGTCTGCTTGCCTGGCTCAACAAGGTCTTCTTGGTCTTCAAAGTCTTCTGGTCCAACTCCTTCGTCAGCAACGCAATCTATCGTCGCAAACTAATAACAAGAAAATAAGGCAATAATAAAACAGAAAAACCAAAGTGCTCAGAAAAATTTCAACTCATTTTTGTAAAATACTAGGTGGAAAACTAAGAAGGGGAAAATTCCTAGTTTTAGATTTGGAGTTGTATAATATGAGAAATGGATTTTCAGAGGGGAATATAAATGCTCAAATTTGAATTTAAATTTGAACAGTGCAGAAAAGTTTGATGGATATTTATGAAAGCTACACCATTAAATAGGTGGGATTTTTAGAAAAATGTGGGAGTTGGAATTATTGCATTTGGATTAATATTTAATCCTGTGGAATTTTTGCAAGTTTCCAGAAAAAGAAAAAGGGGAAGGAGCACTGTGCAACTGGGCCAGAAGAGCCACAGTGCAGTAGGCCCAGATGGGTTTCAGCCCACGCGAGGCTGCCACGTCGAAGGCGTAAAGGCGAAATACGCCTTCAGCCGACACAGCGAACCGGTGCGCGTGCGTGCGTGTTTAAACCTAACGGGTGGGTCCCACCTGTCAGGGCGTGAGGCTGACGGTCATGGCCCACGGCCGTCGTCGTCTACCTCTGTACAGGGGCGACGGCGAGCTTGCCGGCGATGATATAGGGCACAGGAGGGTGCGTGGGTGGTACCATTGTGCTCAGGGAGGATCCGCCATTCGGATGGAGGTGGAGTTGGTCGCCGTGGTGGCCTGGTTCGCCGGCGACGAGGTTCGCGGCGGAGGAGTTTCGGGCGTCGACGGCTCCGACCGTTTTCGGCTGCAAAAGAGGCGGGGAAGAAGGGGCAAATGGTCAGGGGCACTCAGGGGTTCCAAATCGAGGCAGAGGAGGAGCAGGGGAGGCCTGTATCGTGGGATCAACGGCGACCCGAGGCGGCAGAGCTCGAGCTCGATCTCGAGCTCGGGCTCGTCGGGAGAGGGGTGAGTGGTGTAGGGGGTGTTTAGGGGAGTGAGAGAGCGAGTGGTGAGGAGAGGGGGGATCGGGGAGGCCCTTAAATAGGCGAACGGCGAGGTCCCGTAGACCCGTGCGCCGGCGAGGTCCTGCTCGTTGCCACAGGGCTCGGGAGGGGCTGGCGCCGTGTCTGGGGCGTTCCTGGGCGTGGACTATGCCGAGAGAGATAGAGAGAGGGAGTGGGGAGAGGTCAGAGGCGCCGCGCATGTGAGCTCGCTCACTAGAGCTCTTGGGCCGCCGGTGCGCGTGTGAGCAAGGGCAGGAGAGAGAGAGGGACGAGGGGGCCGACCAGCTGCCGTGTCCCGGACGCCGAGGCGTCTCGTCGGGCGCGCTGGGGAGGCCCGAGGTGGCCGGAAGTGGCTGGAAGGGGGCGGCTATAGTGCGGGACGCACTGTAGCGCGCTCAAGAGCGTGCAAATGGCCGGCATGCCATTTTTTATCCCTTGTGGGCGCGGCCAACCGTGTTCAGTAGCTCAAGGGAGGAGAAAAGAAAGGGGAGGGAGCATTCGATGCCATGGATGGCCACTGAAGTGAGGATGGAGGTGAGGAAGAGGGGTACAGGGGCTGTCCAGAGAGAGAAAGTGAGGGTTTCACCCCCAAATAATTGATCTGAGGTCTTGCCATTGCTAATGCACTACTGGAAACAGAGAATTTGCCATCAGTCAGCTCTTTGCCGTCTGCTAGCGAACGGCAAAGAAGGTCTTTGCCATCTGCTTGCAAAAAAGAGACGGTAAAGAACTGACAGACGACAAAGAACCTGGTTGCCATCAGTCAGCTCTTTGTCGTCTGTTAGCAGATAGCAAAGAATCTTTGCCGTCCGCTGGCAGACGGCAAAGAGGTGCCCAGCAGACGGCAAAGAGGTGCCCCATGGTAGCCACCCCCTCTCTCTCTCTCCCCAGCCCCACCACACCGGCCCGATCCACTCCCACCCCACCACTCTGTCTCTCTCTCTCGTCCCTAAAAAAACTCTCTCACGAACTCACCCCCACCCCTTGGTCCACCCCACCCCGGCTCCTCTCCCCATGATCTCCTCGCCGTCGCCACCACCCATGTAGGCCGGTTCCGGCGAGCACCGGCCGCGCGCATAACTCCCCCAAGCTCGGTCCCTCCCTCCCCTCCGTCCAGATCCGTGCCTCAAGGCCTGCACCGTTGCCCGCGGCTAGGGTTTCGGGCGCCTACCGTGTTCTTGCTGGAATCCACCACAATTGGTGATGGCGAGACCGGAGCTTGCTGAATCCGTCACCGGTGTTGCCCAGGTAGGCCCTTCCCCTCCTTCCTTGCTCGGGTCCACCCTCTCCTCCTCACCTTGCCTTCCCTTCCGATCCGTCCCTTTTCTATAGGTCGCCATGGCAGCCGCCGTCACATCCCCAGCCACCCCCGCTGCCTCCGAGGTCAGGGTCGACGCGGTGGAGAACGATGACGTCATAGCATACGCGCTACAGGAGGAGCTCGCACAGGTCGCCATGGCCGAGGCGTTCGGGGCCGACGGCGGCGAGGCTGAGCAACACGCCACCGTCCTCGCAGGAGCCCTCCGCCAGCCTCCCCGTGAGCATCCCCTTCCGTCCTCCCTTCTCTCTGTTTGTTTCCCCTTGCATAAATCTAAATCAAACGTGCGTCCTCATAAATCTGAATCAAATTGTGGATTCTAATTGTTGTGAACTCCATAGGCGCTCACATGCTAGTGGCCTTTGATGACATTTTAAGTTCTTGGTTGTTGTCTTTAATGCCAGTGTGTAGCAGCAAAAAAATTGTACTTGGAAGTGTCAAAATTTATCATTTATAATCAGCCATAGTAATATTTCTATAGATATATACACACTGAAAGTCTGAAAATTTTCTAGTAAATATACATGTCAGCTGCCATATCCGTTGCTTTGTCCCTTATTCAGTGTTTTTATCTTTTCTTGTTTTGATGTTACAATTTTGTTAGTTCATAGATGTTGATTTTGTTTTCTCTGTAGTTGAAAAAGTTCTGTATCAAGCTTCTATGTTTTGTCACAAGGATGAGATTTTTAGAATGCTACAAAACTTCATACCTTAGTAATGTTTTAGAATTTTTAAAACATAATACCTTAGTTGACATCTATTTCGTTAGCTTTTATACTAATGTTTTACTTCTCAGAACTTAATTCTTGCAAATCAAAGTGATCTAGTTACTTGGGGCCTGTTCAGCAACCCACCACAGCCACGACATCCTCAACTCATATTTAACTATGTACAGAGAGCATACAGAGAACAAAAGCCTCACATTTAGCATAAGTTTGCAAATCAAAAAGGCACATACATGTCTCAGTGTGGGCAGCCATGCCTTGCCATCAGTGTGAGCAGCCATGCATTGCCACCAGTGTGAGCAGCCAAAGCCTTGTGCAAATTTCATATGCAAGCCCCGAAAATATGTGGTGTGCAGTTCACAGATTCTTCCCATGTTTATCGGATCTGTGAAGCTAAATTACTCTGCACCTAATATTCACATTGGTTGCTCAAAGTAAAAAAATATGTACTCTAGACTGAATATGTACTTGTTGTCGTATTTTTTAGAAGTATGCAATATGATGTCAGAAGTAGTAACAGGTGAAGCTCCCTCTCTTCTCTTGTAATCCTGCAGGAGGGACAGCCTCAGGGACGCTAGCTGCCTGCTTAACTGAACCTGGGGTTTCTCTTTTGGTTGCTGCATGTGTGAGTGCAGGAGATCAACTTCCTTCTCAACCGATGGGTGGGTAAGCAAGCTCCCCATCCACTCAAGTTCTAAACAAGTAGATAATCATTTGGGGTGCTACCCTGCTATTTCTTCTATGCTATAGTTACTTTACTCATGAACAGATACTCACTTGTTCTTAGTTGTTTTACTTCTAATACTGAGATGAACAGATACCACTTGGTTTGGCTATTCCTATTGGTCTCTTTCTAATAGCCTATGAACAGATGCTATACTTGGTTTTGGCTGTTACTTTCCTAGTTTTCTACTGATAAGACAGATACTACATCTGATTTGGGCAGTGATGCTGGTCTGAGCCCCCCCTCTCTTATGCTTAATTTACATGTGGCTATTCCTGTGCTGTGATGAACTAGCCCTGGCACTTCCAGGCTGTCTGAGCACATAATCCCTCAAGTATACCTTGAGGTCTTCTGTAGCTTGGTCTTGTGGATTCTGGTAAACCTGCTTCTTGTGGACAGCCTCCTCCTCCTAGCTGCTTCACACTATCTCACAGATATGGTTTTGGGCCCGGTCCTGTTTGATGTTTTGGACACCAAGTGTCTAACAGAACCTACTCTACTGTTGGCTGCCCTATTTATACTGGCTTGAATGGTGTGACTAAGTTGTGTGTGTGTGTGTGTGTGTGTGTGTGTGTGTGTGTGTGTTTGTGCTGTCCTCACGGGTGGCCTGAATGAAGTCTAATCCTTGGCTTTAATCACTATTTTTTAGTTGGCTTAATTCCTAGAGCTAGTACTGATAGTGGTCTTTGTGTTGGCATTTAACTTACTACTAATTGTGGTGGCTTCTTGATTGGGTCCTTGGCTGGTTCTCTCCTTTGGCTCTTTGGTATTGGTTTACTCTATTTGGCTTTCTAATTAAGATCACTTTCAAAATCAGGATCTTAACTAAGATTATCTTGATCTCAAGTACTAGCTCCTACAACAATGCATTTCACCAAGTGAAATGCTACATTTCTACTCCTAACACATTCTCTCTTTCTTAGGGTTTTTGTTATGCAGGTTGGAAGAAAAGAAGAAGATCCAAAGAAGATCTTAGTAATAAGATAGTTTTTAGGAAAATAGATATTTAGTTTTAGGTCATTCCATGTAATATGTGTTGGATATGTGTTGGATATATATGTGTTCATGACTATTGGTAACATGTGTTGGATATGTGTTGGATATATATGTGTTCATGACTATTGGTAATATGTGTTGGATATGCTATATATGTGTTCACGACCGATATATATCTGTGTTTGATTTTCTGTGAAAATGAATTGATATAAGAAGAAATAGAATTAATGCATATTTGGTCTCTTTGCCATCTGCCAATAGATGGCAAAGAGCCTGCAGCCTTTGCCGTCTGCTAGCAGATGGCAAAGAGCCATTCCCTTTGCCGTTCGTCGGCAGATGGCAAAGAGCCATGCCCTTTGCCGTCTGCCACTGACGGCAAAGGCCTCTTTGCCATCCGCTGCAAAAAACAGACGGCAAAGAAGGCCTTTGCCGACCCTGTCTTTGCCGTCCCCTTTTGCCGTCCGCGGCAGACGGCAAAGACCTTTGCCGTCCACCATCCGTCCCTTTGCCGTCCGCCGTGGCTGATGGCAAAGTACCAGATTCCTGTAGTGATGGAGGTATAAGGTGACTAGATTAAGCTCTGGTAAAAAGTTGAGCTTACCAAGAATAGTGGAAGGGGTCAAAACAATGGTTTTTGTAAAATGTCAGAAGGTGTTTGATAATGGTTTGGGAAAGTAAATGAACTCCAATTGCCATGATACTTAACAGGATGGAATGACACTTAGAAATAGGGTGTGCCACCAAATTTGAGCTCATTTGGGAAAAGTTGCCAATGTAACTTTGGCAAACCCTAGAAATTAGCAGAAATGGACTTGTGTAGATCTAGTTGAGAAAATCACTTCTCCTTTATGCACCACTTGGTGTAGAGGCCTCATTTGGTCATGTGAACATGCTCACAAAAGTTGGGGTCAAGGAGAGAAAGTTGGTAGTACAAACTTGTTCAAATTTGATCCTGAACAGAAAGGGTTATGGGGCATTTTGGTGGACCAAAATGACCTTGATTGAAGTGAGGCTTTGCAAGATCATCACAATATGCATTTGTGACTTGATGGATTTTTCTTGGATTTTTATGGAAATATTTCCTGAGAAATATTTCAAATCCTTGAAATGGGCAGAAATGGTTTTGGGAGGTTTTGTCCAATATTTTGAACATGACCATGTGTTTAAACTCATATATATGGAAAATATATGTCCACTGAGTTTCCCTAAATTTTCTCAAATATTTTTGAAACATTAAAATTATTTTAACCTATTAAAGACCATTTCTGGCCTTAATAAAAAGCCTTTAAATAAAATAGGAAAATAACTTTTAAGATTATATTTTTGTGGTTTATGGGGATCCTATATCTAATAGGTTTCAAATATACTTTTTGAAAGATTTTTACTGCCCTGAATTAAGTACTTGCAGTACAAATCTTAATTCAGGGGTTTTTGGAAAACTAATTTTTGAAAATACTTTTTGGCCAAATTATTTTTGTAAGAAAATACTATATTGCTCTATACACATGGCATGATCAGAAGTTTGGGGCAAGGAGATTAAGTATAGAAGGTGGAGTTGTGTTGACTTTAAAGAGCACTTGAAAAACACAGAGATAAACCAACTCCAAATAAAAGCCAAATAATGCAAAAGTTTTTGTTGGTCAAAATTTTCATGCTTTATTAATGCAAATGAAGAGTTACAAAATGCAGGGTGTGACAGGTAAACTACTCACACATCATCGGAGAGGCTATGGTGTTGATGTAGAAGCCCTCCATGATCGATTCCCCCTCCGGTGGAGCGCCGGAAAAGGCCCCAAGATGGGATCTCACGTATATAGAAGGTTGCGGCGGTGGAAATAGGGTTTCGTGGTGTTCCTGGATGTTTTCAGGGTATATGGGTATATATATAGGAGGAAGAAGTACGTCGGTGGATCTGCGAGGGGCCCACGAGGGTGGGGGCGCGCCTACCCCCCTGGGCGCACCCTCCTGCCTCGTGGCCTCCTCACTTCTTTCTTGACGTCCACTCCAAGTCTCCTGGATCACGTTTGTTCCAAAAATAACTCTCCCGAAGGTTTCATTCCGTTTGGATTCCGTTTGTTATTCCCTTTCTACGAAAGACTGAAATAGGCAAAAAAACTGCAATTTGCACTGGGCCTTTGGTTAGTAGGTTGGTCCCAAAAATAATATAAAAAGGTATATTAAATCCCATCAAACATCCAAAACAGATACTATAATAGCATGGAACAATCCTAAATTATAGATATGTTGGAGACGTATCAAGCATCCCCAAGCTTAATTCCTACTCGTCCTCAAGTAGGTAAATGATAAAAATAGAATTTTTGTTGTGGAATGCTACCTAGCATAATTCTCAATGTAATTTTCTTTATTGTGGCATGAATGTTCAGATCTGAAAGATTCAAGACAAGAGTTTAATATTGACATAAAAATAATAATACTTCAAGCATACTAACAAGGCAATCATGTCTTCTCAAAATAACATGGCCAAAGAAAGTTATCCCTACAAAATCATATAGTCTGGCTATGCTCTATCTTCACCACACAAAGTATTTAAATCATTCACAACCCCGATGACAAGCCAAGAAATTGTTTCATAATTTTAACGTTCTCAAACTTTTTCAATCTTCACGCAATATATGAGCCTGAGCCATGGACATAACACTATAGGTGGAATAGAATGATGGTTGTGGAGAAGACAAAAGGGAGAAGATAGTCTCACATCAACTAGGCGTATCAACGGGCTACGAAGATGCCCATCAATAGATATCAACATGAGTGAGTAGGGATTGCCATGCAACGGATGCACCAGAGCTATAAGTGCATGAAAGCTCAACAAAACATACTAAGTGGGTGTGCGTCCAGCTCGCTTGCTCACGAAGACCTAGGGCATGTTGAGGAAGCCCATCATTGGAATATACAAGCGAAGTTCTATAATGTGAAATTCCCACTAGTATATGAAAGTGACAACATAGGAGACTTTCTATCATGAAGATCATGGTGCTACTTTGAAGCACAAGTGTGGTAAAAGGATAGTAACATTGTCCCTCCTCTCTTTTTCTCTCATCTCTTTTTTTATTTGGGTCTTCTCTTTTTTTATGGCCTCTTTTTTTCTCTTTTTTTTATTTTTCCTCCGGAGTCTCATCACGACTTGTGGGGGAATCATAGTCTCCATCACCATTTCCTCACTTGGGACAATGCTCTAATAATGATGAGCATCTCACTTTTATTTACTTACAACTCAAAAATTACAACTCGATACTAGAACAAAATATGACTATGTGAATTCCTCCGGCGGTGTACCGGGATGTGCAATGAATCAAGAGTGACATGTATGAAAGAATTATGAACGGTGGCTTTGCCACAAATACGATGTCAACTACATGATCATGCAAAGCAATATGACAATGATGTAATGTGTCATAACGAACGGAACGGTGGTAAGTTGCATGGCAATATATCTCGGAATGGCTATGGAAATGCCATAATAGGTAGGTATGGTGGCTGTTTTGAGGAAGGTATATTGTGGGTGTATGGTACCGGCAAAATTTGCGCGCTACTAGAGAGGCTAGCAATGGTGGAAGAGTAAGAGTGCATACAATCCATGGACTCAACATTAGTCATAAGAACTCACATACTTATCGAAACATCCATTAGTTATCGAAACAATGCAAAAATCCATTAGTTATCGAAACAATGTACTATGCACATTCTCCTAGGGGGATAGATTTGTAGGAAAAGACCATCGCTCGTCCCCGACCGCCACTCATAAGGAAGACAATAAATAAATAAATCATGCTCCGACTTCATCACATAACGGTTCACCATACGTGCATGCTATGGGAATCACAAACTTTAGAACATGTATTTCTCAAATTCACAACTACTCAACTAGCATGACACTAATATCACCATCTTCATATCTCAAAACAATCATCGAGTATCAAACTTCTCATAGTATTCAATGCACTTTTTATGATAGTTTTTATTATACCCATCTTGGATGCCTATCATATTAAGACTAATTTTGTAGCCAAAGCAAATTACCATGCTGTTCTAAAAGACTCTCAAAATAATATAAGTGAAGCATGAGAAATCAATGATTTCTATAATAAACCACCATCGTGCTCTAAAAAGATATAAGTGAAGCACTAGAGAAAAATTATCTAGCTCAAAAGATATAAGTCAAGCACATAGAGTATTCTAATAAATTCCGATTCATGTGTGTCTCTCCAAAAGGGGTGTACAGCAAGGATGATTGTGGTAAACTAAAAATCAAAGACTCAAATCATACAAGATGCTCCAGGCAAAACACATATCATGTGGTGAATAAAAATATAGCCTCAAGTAAAGTTACCGATAGACGAAGACGAAATAGGGGATGGCTTCCGGGGCATTGTTGGATTTCGGGTTCCGGCAGACCCTTCAGGTTCGAACACTGGGGTGCGCACGAAGATCTCACCTACCGATCTACGTCCAATCTCCTCGCGTGATCTACGCTGGAAATGATGAACAACACAAGGGACACGAGGTTTATACTGGTTCGGGCCACCATTGTGGTGTAATACCCTACTCCAGTGTGTGGTGTGGTGGATTGCCTCAGGGGCTGATGATGAACATTACAAGGGAAGAACAGCCTCACGAGAGTTGTTCTTGAGCTGGTGCGATGAACTGTTTGGGTGAGTTCAGTCGCCTCTCTCTCTCTCTGCTAGGGCTATACCAGATCTCTAGCTGATGTCCCTCCCTCTCTCTAGATATCTCTATGTCTTGATCCCCCTTTCTACTCTATGGTGGCTAGCTCTATTTATAGAGGCCTTGGGCCTCTCCCCAAATAATGAGCGGGAAGGGCGCCAACAATTGGCCATTTTGAAGGGGAACATCTAGTACAAGTTATCCTGACCAAAGGTGGTCTTCGGCTACCAAAAGTACTGGTGATGACGCCGTCTTGGGCTCCACGGTGACCTCCATCCTGCCGCTCTGTTGGTCTTGGTCTCATTGCACCAGAATGGTAACCTTTGCTCGATGCCTTTACCTGTGCTTGCCCCCTTTGCACCAAAGGGGAAACAAGGACAATGCGCGGGTCGGCGCCCGCCTGGTCTCGATCGTCATGGCTTGCGTCACGGGCTCCTCGCGATGTACCCCTGCCTTGATTTCTCAGCCTCCTCGCGAGCCTGCCTGATGAGGCTGCCTCTGAGGAAGCTTCCGGTCGTCCGCCCCGCGAGGCTTGGCCCCTCGCGAGGGTCTTGAGCTTGAGCTGATGAAGATGGGCCGCGCTGGGCCCCCACTTGAGCCACGCCGCAGGCCGCAGGCAGGCAAGTCTGGGCATCCCCATTTCCAGAATGCCGACAGTAGCCCCCAGGCCCAAGGCGCGCCCGGGCTTGGCCTAGCAGGGCAGCGGAGAGGCAAGCGCGAAGCGCCACAGGCCCCAATAGCCTGCAGCCTCAGGCACCGTGTGGCGATTGATCGGAAATGGGCGCCTGCGCTTCCCCATGATGCCTCGGCAACTGTCCATCTGACAAAAGGGATGCCTGGGCCAGACTTACTTGCCTTCTTCTCGTCCGCCTTGCCCTAGATCCCCTTTCTCGCTCTCCTCCTTCTTGCTCCCAAAATCCTCTAGATCTGTCTCAATCCTTCTCGTCCAGCACGCCATGGCGCCTCGCAAGTCCTCGACCGAGGCCTGGTACTCGCGGCCCTGGATTCCCCGAACCCGTCGGAGAAGAACCTTGCCCTTACGCGCCTGATGACGGTGGCGCAGGGCAGCAAGGGGGCGACTGTGCTCAAGGCCAGCTCCGACCAACCTAAAGTCAAGGGGAGCACCTTCTATCCGCTCTTTATGAGCGCCATTGTCGCCGGTCTGGTGCCTCCTTTCTCTGGGTTCTTCTTTGCTGTTCTCTGCCAGTACAACTTGCAAGCTCTGCACCTCCACCCCAACTCTGTTCTTCTCCTGGCGATTTTTGCTTACTACTATGAGGCTCACGTCGGGGTAAAGCCCTCGGTGGCCTTGTTGCGTCACTACTTTTCCCTCCGGTTTTCTGGTGCTCATGTCTCCGCTTGTGCAAGCTTCATCACATACTCCAATTCCAATTCTATCTCGAAGCCTAGGCAGAGGATCAAAGACTTTCGGCGCAAGTGGGTCATGGTGGACGTCAGGCGCCTCCACCCCCGTCTTGTGTTGCCTACGGGGCGCCCAAGGCCGTCGACGTGTGTTCCCGCACGGAGCACGTCGACCCCCGTGCGAAGGCGGTGCTGAAGAGGATGAACGCGGACCTGTGGCCAAGCAACTTGGGGGTGGCGAAGCTGACGGGGGCCTCGCTCCTGAGGGAGTTCCTGGAGCACCGGGTGGCTCCACTCTAGGAGCACTCGCTCTTGTTGTGGAGGCTTGGGGAGGCGGACGCCGCCTTGCGCCTAAGCTCGGAGGCCCTTTCCGACGAGAATCTGGTCGCGGCCCTTCATTCCATGGTTGGGGGAGATGTGGCGAGTCCGGTGGGCGCCCCCGTCCTCCTGTTCCTTCGTGACGACTGGGAGTAGGTGGTGAACGCCATGCCCAGCTTCAATGCTGAGGGGCTGGTGCCCGCGGTAGCTCCCGAGGATCTTGTGGCGCTGGCGATGGTGGACGTGTCCTCTGGTAGCTCCAGCGAGAGTGAGGAGGAAGAAGAGGCGGAGGAGGAAGAGTCTAACTCTCAGGCGATTGGCAAGGAGTCGGGGGAGTCCTTCCCTCGGCGTAGGTCTCGGGCCCTCCGCTCCATGCCGGATGACGACGATGCCGGCGCCAGGCGAGGACGGGAGGAGTCTCCCTTGGTCACAATGAAGGGCAGGTCGGGGCTGGTTCCCCCAGGGTCCGCTCTGGTCCCTAGGCGATCTGAGGCCAGCCCCAGCCCTCCCGACGTGGCCTCTGCTACTGGGCCTCCCGAGGCTGACCCCAGCTGCAGGCTCTCAGGCTTCAAGTTCGGCCAGAGGTTGCTGGAGCCTACGAGCGACAACCAGTAAGTGATCGATTCCTGCTTTTCTTGGTTTCTGCTGCCGAGGCTTGATGTCCATATTCTCTTGTCAGGCTGGCGCCTGCGGCGAAGAGGTTGAGAGGGGCTTCTGTGGCCCTGCTTGGGGCGAGTCCATCTCCCGGGGCGGTGCCTTTGTCCGCTGGGGAGGAAGACGGCGCGGCTCGCGCCTCCTTGGTCCGATCGTCCTCGCGAGGCCGACTGGGACGCCTTGGCGAGGGGTCAGCCCCCGTGGCCCCGCTGACCCTGGAGTCGACTGCGCTCGATGCTACAGCCGGGGCGACCAAGGCCCAGGGGGTTCCTTCCTGCCAAACCGTGATCACGCCGCCGTCTTCTTCGCCCGCTCCGCCAGTTCCCGCTCCTTCTGTTCCCTCTGCCGCTGTCCTGGACCAGGTCGCCAGCGAACTGAGCCAGCTGCGGGACGATCTTCTGAGCGCGGACCCTCGCCTAGTGGTCGGGCGCCTGGAGCTAGCTTCTCGCTGGGCCCGTTCTGCTGCCTCCGTCCGAGTAGCGCTGAGCCAGGTCATGGCGGCCTCCGATGGGGAGAAGCGAGCCGCCAACCAAGCCAAGGCCTCTCGCGACGCTGCCCTAGGCGATGCTACGGCTGCCCGGGCTCGCTGCAAGGAGCTGGCGGCCGAGCTGCAAGGCCTGCTTGGCGAGCTCGCCAAGGAGGTCCACGGCCGCCAGGAGAAAGAGAAGGAGATGAAGGCTCGGGAGGCTGCCGTCAAGGACCGGGACGTTGAGCTTGATGACCGCCACGGCCGATTAGAGACACTCGAGTGGTCGCTGCATGCGGAGAGGGCTGAGCTAGACGCCAAGGCGAAGGTCCTGGCGGAGGATCAAGTGGCCTTCGCGAAGATGGAGAAGAAGGCTCGTGCCGCGCTGAAGACGCTTTACGAGAGCGGCTTGGAGGAGCCGTTGGCCGGTGCGGAGGATGGCCCTGCCAAGCTGCTTCCCTTCCTAGTCCGTGCGCTTGAAGATGTCATACACGGCCTTGGCCCCATAGCCGAGGCCGAGGCGCGTGCCCTGTCTTCTGTGGCGCTGACGCATGTCCTCAACCACGTCTACCTACGCGACCCCAACGTCGACCTCGACATCCTGCTGGAGCCCGTGAGCGGCGACCTTGCCGCTGCTACCGCTGAGGCCGTGAAAGGCCGAGCCAAAGCTTTGCTGGGGAGGTTCCGCGCCTTCAGCATCTTGCCCGGGCGTGGTGCCGCCAGCTCCGCGTCCCAAGGAGGCGGCGCCACTGGAGAGTGATCCCTTCGCGGCTTATGTCCTATTTTTATTCCTGCAACACGCACCATGCCTCGCGGAGGCGTTTAAACTTGTGTTTGGCGTCGTAAAACAATCTATAGCTTGTATTATTTGCTTTGAATTTCTTGGAATTTGCATTTTTTCTCCTACTTGCTCGCGCTCTACGTCGGCAGGGCCCAGCCCCGTGCATACCTCACCCAGCGTTAGCCCTGACCGGAAACTAGGATGGGACTAAGGAGTGAGGGGCTACGTGGCAAGTTAGGCTCCTGAGTCGCGATGCTCAAGAGTTCCCCTTGATGCGCAAGCAACAAGTAGGAAAGGGCGGAATAAGGAGTGGATCGATCGTTCTGCGTCAGCAGGGCCCGGCCCCGCGCATACCTCACACAGCGTTAGCCCCGACCAGAAACCAGGACGGGACTAAGGAGTGAGGGGCTATGGGGCAAGTTAGGCTACTGAGTCGCGATGCTCAGGAGTCACCCTTGACGTTCAAACGGGTTCCTATACCTTGGCTCCGCTCGGGGAGGGGCGCGTGACGACCAGGTTCGAGGGACCTGGCTAGGTGGCGCGCGCTCGGCCAAGGCCCGGGCGTAGCCCCCGTGTCCAGCCCCCTCGCGCGGCCCTCCCGAGGGGAGGCGTTGCGATCGTGCCAAACACTGAGCTCTGGGCTCCCTGAGGTTGTTACGGCCGTAGGCCGCCCTCAGTTGTTTATCACCAGCGCGGAGCATAGCGCTTCCGTATATGTACGGGCATAGCCGCTCCTCGGCAGTGTCGTCAGCCAGCGCGGAGCATGGTGCTTCCACTGGTACGTCTCCGGGGGCACTAGCAGGTCTCCGGGGGCCATCTCCATCTCTGCCAGGACCGCACAACGCCTGACCTCCTGGGCCTCCAGAACGCTCCTCCGCAGGCGCTTATGAGCGGCGACCGCGTTCGGCAGGCCGAAAGGCATGCGAACGTAGCTCTGAGGTGTACCCTCGCAACGCCCCACGCGGGAAGGCCAGAGGCACTCCTGAGAAGCGCCTTGGTTGAGCCCTGGCTCATCGATGCAGACGCGCAGCCCACCATCCTCGCCTAGATGTGGGGCCACGGCGGGCAAGCGGCGGTTACCGTGCATGACTCTCGACTCCTGTAGCTCCTGGGAGTTTCTTGTGATGAACTCCTGAGGGTTTGGTCTTCCTTGCCTCGTACCTTCCTGAGGGAAACGTGCCTGGAAGCACCCCTCCAAGTGGTGCCCGAGCGCCTCCTCCGCGACCGTGGCAAGGTCGGTGGCTCTCCAAGAAAGAGCCCCCGAGCCCTGCCTGAGGAGGGCGTCGGGCGCGCCTTCCTATGCGAGAGAGGGTGGCGCTCCCTGATTGGGCGCGGATCCTGACGCAACACCTCTGGAGGCGCTGGCCTCATTATGGCTTGGGCCAAGCGAAACCTTCTTCTTCTTAAGGGTCGCCTCGGGAAGTCTTTCGTTCCTGTGGTTTGGGTCTTCGATTGCTGTGACTTGGAATGCGTGCTCAAGTGAACACACTGCGTCCCTTTCTTCATAGGGTACGGTGATGACTCCACCGCTTCCTGGCATCTTGAGGACATTGTATCCATGATGAGTCACTGCCATCAACTTGGCCAGGGTTGGGTACCCGAGGATGGCGTTGTATGGCAGACGGATGTGGGCGACGTCGAAGTCGATGAGCTCGGTGCGGTAGTTGTTGCGCTGCCCGAAGGTGACTGGAAGGCAAACCTTCCCTATTGGAACAGTGGAACCATCAGTGACTCTTGAGAAGGGCTTGGTCGGCTGAAGCTGATCGTACAACACTTGGAGATTGTCGAACGTCTCGATGGACAGGATGTTGAGTCCTGCTCCGCCATCAATGAGGGTCCTGGTGACCTGCACGTTGCTGATGACCGGGGAGCAAAGCATCGGGAGGACTTCGGCCTTTGCCGTGCACTTGAGCTGATCCGCTGAGCTGAACGTGATAGTGCATGCAGACCACCTGAGAGGGCGCATGGCTTCAAGCTTGGGGAGGACTGCATTCACCTCGCGAGCAAACTGCTTGAAGATGCGTTGTGAGGCTGGGGCCTGCGCGCCACCTGAGGGAGTCCTGGATTAGGGTCCTCCAGATGGCCGGACTATACCTTCGACCGGACTCCTGGACTATGAAGATACAAGATTGAATACTTCGTCCCGTGTCCGGAAGAGACTTTCCTTGGCGTGGAAGGCAAGCTTGGTGATACGGATATGTAGATCTCCTACCATTGTAACCAACTCTGTGTAACCCTAGCCCTCTCCGGTGTCTATATAAACCAGAGAGTTTTAGTCCGTAGGACGAACAACAATCATACCATAGGCTAGCTTCTAGGGTTTAGCCTCTCTGATCTCGTGGTAGATCTACTCTTGTACTACCCATATCATCAATATTAATCAAGCAGGACGTAGGGTTTTACCTCCATCAAGAGGGCCCGAACCTGGGTAAAACATCATGTCCCCTGCCTCCTGTTACCATCCGACCTAGACGCACAGTTCGGGACCCCCTACCTGAGATCCGCTGGTTTTGACACCGACATTGGTGCTTTCATTGAGAGTTCCTCTGTGTCGTCACTTTTAGGCTAGATGGCTTCTCTGATCATCAACGGCGATGCGATCCAGGGTGAGACTTTTCTCCCCAGACAGATCTTCGTATTCGGCGGCTTTGCACTGCGGGCCAATTCACTTGGTCATCTGGAGCAGATCGAAAGCTACGCCCCTAGCCATCAGGTCAGATTTGGAAGTTTGAACTACACAGCCGACATCCGCGGAGACTTGATCTTCGACGGATTTGAGCCACAGCCGAGCGCACCACACTGTCACGATGGGCATGATTTAGCTCTGCCACCGAACAGTGCCCTGGAGGCCGCACCAATGTCCGCTCCGACCCCTAGCTTAGAGCCGATCACACCAACCGAGGATGGGTGGTTAGACACAGCCTTGGGGGCTGCAATCTCTACGGCAATCGAGCCGAACACCAGCCCTATTCTCTGCGAAGCCCGTGACTCCAAGGAGCCGAACTCCTCTCCGGACTCCGAGCCCTCTGCGCCCCGACCGATCGAACCCGATTGGGCGCCAATCATGGAGTTCACCGCCGCAGACATCTTTCGGCACTCGCCCTTCGGCGATATTCTAAATTCACTAAAGTCTCTCTCTTTGTCAGGAGAGCCCTGGCCGGACTATGGTCGGCAAGGTTGGGAGGTGGATGATGAAGAAATTCAAAGCCCACCCACCACCCACTTCGTAGCCACTGTCGATGATTTAACCGACGTGCTCTACTTCGACTCCGAATACATCGACGGTATGGATGCCGATGCAGGAGACGATCAAGAACCAGCGCCTATAGGACACTGGAAATCCACCTCGTCGTATGATATATACATGGTGGACACCCCAAAAGAAGGCAATGGCGATGGAACATCGGAGGATGACCCCTCCAAGAAGCTGCCTAAGCGCCGGCGTTAGCGGCGCCGCTCTAAATCCCGCCAAAACCAAAACGGTGATTCCAGCAGGGGGATAATACCCCCCGGACAGTGCCGAAGACAGCCACCTCCAGCAAGATTCAGCACAGGAGGATAGAGAAGCCAGCCCTCATGAGAGGGCAGCAGACAGAGAAGTCGAGGACGATAATTATATGCCTCCCTCCGAAGATGAGGCAAGCCTCGACGACGACGAATTTGTCGTGCCGGACGATCCCGTCGAACAAGAGCGTTTCAAACGCAGGCTTATGGCCACGGCGAGTAGCCTCAAGAAAAAACAGCAACAGCTTAGAGCTGATCAAGATTTGCTAGCCGACAGATGGACTGAAGTCCTTGCGGCCGAAGAGTATGAACTCGAACGCCCCTCCAAGAGCTACCCAAAGTGCAGGTTGCTACCCCAATTAGAGGAGGAAGCACCTAAACCTACATCACCAACGCATGATGCGGCCGACCGGCCATCCCATGGCCGCGACAGAGAGGCCTCTCGGCCCTCCACTCAAGCTGCACCCCGGCGCCGCTCAAAAACTACCAAGGCATGGGAAAATGCGCTAGACCTGCGAGATATATTGGAGGACAAGGCAAGGCAAACAAGATCGATCTACGGATCACGTGGGCGCCCCACGACACGAGACGGTACTCGTCATGCCAGATACAGTAAATCCAGCCGGGCCAAACACAGTGGACAAAGCTCGTTTGAGCTGCGTCATGATGTACCCCAATACAAAGGCGCCGCATACCCACTATGCTTCATAGATGAAGTAATGGATCATAAAATCCCCGAGGTTTCAAACCCGTGAACATCGAATCATACGATGGCACAACAGATCTTCCGGTATGCATCGAGGACTATATCCTTCATATCCACATGGCCCACGGTGATGACCTACATGCCATCAAATACCTCCCGCTCAAGCTTAAAGGACCAGCCCGGCATTGGCTTAACAGCTTGCCAGCAGAATCAATTGGTTGTTGGGAGGACCTAGAAGCTACATTCCTCGACAATTTCCAGGGAACTTACGTGCGACCACCAGACGCCGATGACCTAAGCCACATAATTCAGCAGCTAGAGGAATCGGCCAGACAATTCTGGACACGGTTCCTAACCAGGAAAAATCAAATCGTCGACTGTTCGGACGCAGAGGCCCTAGCAGCCTTCAAGCATAACATCCGCGACGAGTGGCTTGCACGGCACCTAGGACAGGAAAAGCCGAAATCCATGCCAGCCCTCACGACACTTTTGACCTGCTTTTGCGCGGGAGAAGACAGCTGGCTAGCTCGCAGCAATAACATGACCAAGAGCCCTGGTAATTCGGATACCAAGGACAGCAGTGGCAGGTCGCGTCGCAACAAGCAAAAGTGCCGCATTAACGGTGACAATACTGAGGATACGATAGTTAATGCCGGATTCAAAGGCTCTAAACCCGGTCAGCGGAAAAAGCCATTCAAAAGAAACACTCCAGGCCCGTCCAGTTTGGACCGAATACTTGACCGCTCATCCCAGATACATGGCACCCTCGAAAACCCAGCCAATCACACCAACAGGTATGGTTGGGTGTTCAAGCAGGCAGGCAAGTTAAATGCCGAAAGCAGAGACAAGGGGCTGCATAGCGACGAGGAGGAGGAGCCCCGGCTGCCAAACAACAGTGGACAGAAAGGTTTTCCCCCACAAGTGCAGATGGTGAACATGATATACACAACCCACGTCCCCAAGAGGGAGCGGAAGCGTGTGCTAAGGGACGTATACGCGATGGAGCCAGTCGCCCCAAATTTCAACCCATGGTCTTCCTGCCCGATCACCTTTGATCGAAGGGACCACCCCACTAGCATCCGTCATGGAGGATTCGCCACATTGGTTATAGACCCTATCATTGACAGATTTCACCTCACTAGAGTCCTTATGGACGGTGGCAGTAGCCTGAACCTGCTTTATCAAGATATAGTGCGGAAAATGGGCATCGATCCCTCGAGGATTAAACCCACCAGAACGACCTTTCAAGGTGTCATACCAGGTGTAGAAGCCAACTGTACAGGCTCAGTTACACTTGAAGTGGTCTTCGGATCTCCGGATAATTTATGAAGCGAGGAGTTAATCTTCGACATAGTCCCGTTCCGCAGTGGCTATCACGCACTGCTCGGGCGAACCGCATTTGCCAAGTTCAATGCGGTGCTGCACTATGCATACCTCAAGCTCAAGATGCCAGGTCCTCGAGGCGTCATCATGGTCAATGGACACACCGAACGCTCTCTCCGAACGGAGGAGCATACGACGGCTATCGCAACGGAAGTACAAAGCAACCTCTCAAGGCAATTCTCCAGTCCGGCCATTAAATCTCCGGACACCGTCAAACGTGCCTGGAGTAACCTACAACATGACCGCCTGGCACGTTCCGAGCAAGCGTAGCAATGCGGCCCCAACCCTAGCCCTCGCGAACTTGCAAAACCAGTGTTGCGCATACATAACTACACTCTAGAAATACCATGGGCACAGGGAGAGGGGCAACATCATGGCACGCCCGAAACGCGGCTTAAACCGCACTAGGGGCTGCCAATTTCTTAATTTTCTCTTATTTTCAGGACTCCATTCTTCGGAAGGCTTGTCCGGCAATACAACTGCCGCACAAATGATACAACCAGGGAAGCAGAAAGCTACGCCGCACTACGGAACTCTAAGGTGGTCTCTATAACGAGCAGTATACCTGTTTCGCATAACATTCCGCAGCTTGCCCCTGGAAAGGACATATTTGATAGTCCCATCTTTTGCTTATCGCACTATTTGTATCATTCTGCTTTGATTGCAGCTTTTTTAAATAAACAATGCATAGCTTCCGTCTATTATTGCATTACCTCTTTTTTACGAATATATGTTCATTAATGACATGTTGCACCCGCACTCTTTGGTACGGCCAATACGCCAGGGGCTTAAGTACCCCACAACGTGGTGTGAGAAGTTCGAACACTTTCACAAGTGCGGCACCCAGAACTTATAGCATTATATGCATCGGCTCCGAATCATGTCTTGGGTCAATAGTTGGGTTTGCCCGGCTCCTATGTTTTGGTACCTTACATTCCGTCATATCAGCTAAGGTAGCACTAGGAGAACTACTGCGATTGTGCCCCAGTTGAGCTGGGCAAAGCACCTCAGTAGAGAAAGCTAAAACTGACCGTCATGATGAGGCAAGAGCTGGTCGCTGTTCGAGAGGTTTTCGAGTCCCTAAAGACTTATGCCGCTTAGAGCAAGGAGTCGGCTTTGTCCGGCCTAGGCGTGGATAGCACCCCGAACTCGGTCTTCCGAACACTAGGGGCTTTGCTAAAATTTAAAATTATGGAATTCTATGGCTAAGTGAGAGTGTTCAAGCACTATAGTCTGATTGCCTTGTTCGTTGTGTTGAGCGCCTCCCTCGAAGGACCCAAGAATGGGAAAAAGAGCGCTCATGTTTATCCCGAACACCCCAGCACTCGTGCCATGGGGGCAGAAGCCGACGACTCGCCATCTCTCAAATTTGATAAACAACCGCATAGAAGGTAATATTTTAAATTCAAAAAGCATTTCTTAGCGCACGTGAACAAGTTTTCAGCGCACAGGACAAAACGAGCGAGTTCACTGAAAATTACATTCATGGAATATTCATCCGCCACAAGGCGGGCACCCTTCAGAACGCCCTCATAATACATCTCGGGCTTGCGATGCTCCTTGCCCGGCAGTGGCCCGTCCTTCACAAGCTTCTCAGCATCCAGCTTGCCCAATGCACCTTCGCACAGGCAAGCGCCCTACGGGCACCCTCGATGCATACGGAGCGCTTGATGACTTTGAGCCTTGGACAGGCCTCCACCAGCCGCCTCACCAGCCCGAAGTAGCTCCCAGGCATGGCCTCTCCAGGCAAAAGCCGGACTATGAGGCCCTTCATGGCCTGTTCGGCTTGGAGCTCCACCAGCTGTTTCAGCTGGTTTCTTAAGGGCACCGGGTGTTTGGCCTCAGCATACTGAGACCAGAACACCTTCTCTGTCGAGCTTCCCTCCTCGGTGCGGTAGAAGGCGGCGGCATCCGACACGCTACGGGGCAAGTCTGCAAATGCTCCTGGAGAGCTCCGGATTCGGGTAAGTGACAAGTAATTCACTTTTACGTGCTTGCTTTGCATAAAGAATGCCTTACCAGCCGCTATCTTTTTTATTGACTCAACCTTCTGGAGGGCTTTTTGGGCTTCGGCCTTGGCAGACTTTGCATCTTCAATGGCCGCCGCGAGCTCAGATTCTCGCGTCTTCGAGTCAAGCTCCAAACTCTCATGTTTTTTCATGAGAGCCTGGAGCTCTTGCCGCACCTCGCCAACCTGCGTCTCATGCTTCTCCCGCTCGGTGCGCTCCGTGGCCGCCCTCTTTTCGGCCTCGGACAGCGCTTGCTTAAGGGTCGCCACCTTAGTTGTGGCCCCTACAATAGCCGCATTAATCCTGTCACTTTTTGCAATTGCACCTTTCACATATTTCAATAAGGTATTGCTCGGATCGCTCGAGGTTCTGCTTCAGCGTATCCACCTCCGCAGTCAGTGCGGCGGAGGCCAGCAGCGAAGCCTGCATACGCATATTGACTTAATTATGTTAGACTCCTGGGATTATTAGATCCTCTATTCGGCTTTTCTTTCCGAACGCCGAACAGAGCATCAAGGGCTACTGTCTATGCGGTAATATTTTTACATATTCTTTACTTACCTCAAAGCCTGTTAGAAGGCTGGCACAGGCTTCAGTCAGTCCGCTCTTGGCGGACCGAACCTTCTAGATCACCACACTCATAACAGTGCGGTGCTCCTCGTCGATGGAGGCGCCGTTAAGCGTCTCCAGCAAATTTTCCGGTGCCTCCGGTTGGACGGAGGTCACCGGCTCGGTAGGCTTGCTCCTCTTGGAAGGAGGCCGCCTACCGGAGTCCGGAACCGTTGAAGGTTCTGGCGCGGTGTCCGGCTCAAGGCCGAACTTGGAGCCCTTGGGGGTTCTATCCCCTTTACGCCTGGAGTCCGGGAGGTTGCCTTGCGGCGCCTCTAGAACCACCTCCTCCTGGCTTGGAACCTATTGGGATGCCACCTCGGCGCCGTCCGTAGGGTGGGGGGAGGAAGCCGTCAGAAGCGAATTCACATCCGACGAGTCCAGGGAGCCGCTCGACGACTCGTCGAGCCCGGCCTTGGGTGGACTGCACAATCATGTTCGACGTAAGGAAAAGCTGTGCAATGGGGGAATACTATGAATCACTCTGGTATCCGGATACTTACGATTTCGCCAGGGGCTTGGCCCCGTGCGGCCACTCCTCTTCTCCGTCATCGGCGTTGGTGGAGTAGTGCGGAGGAGGGGTCTTCCCCCTCTTGGACCCTTTGGCCTCCCCGGATGGGGCGGCCTTCCTTTTCTTCCCTCCCCCCGCTGGGGGGAGAGGTCTCTTCTTCCTCCTCCTTGTCTTCATGGGAGGAGCACGCCTTGGAGTCGTCGGATGGTGAATCCGACACCTCCTGGCGCCGGGCACTCTTTCGAGTCCCCATGGCCTTTTTTTTGGCCTTCTTGTCTGGCACCACGTAAGGTGCCGGAACCAGCAGCTTCGCCAAGCAAGCGTCTGCTGGGCCTTTGGGCAAAGGAGTCGGACAGTTGATCTATCCGGACGTCTCCTGCCAATTTTGTCAAAGGTAACGGAACTTAGATCTCGCATGGAGTCAAACTATGAAAAACTAATACCCTGTAAAAGGTGAAAACAGCTTACCGCACGAGCATGACACTGCGTGCTGAATCCACGATCCTCGGTAGCGGATGCGGGGGCCTCGGCTCCCTTGAAAAGCACCTTCCAGGCATCTTCGTACGTCGTGTCGAAGAGCCTGCTCAGAGTTCGGTGCCGCGCCGGGTCAAACTCCCACAGGTTGAAAGCTCGTTGTTGACACGGGAGGATCCGGTGGATGAGCATAACCTGGACTATGTTGACAAGTTTGAGATTCTTGTCCACCAGGGTTTGGACGCATGTTTGGAGTCTGGTGAGCTCTCCTTTTTTACCCCACGACAGGCCCGTCTCTTTCCAGGATCGAAACTCGGGGGCTGCGACCAATTCAGGGTCGCACGGCTCGGTGATGTAAAACCACCCTGACTGCCACCCCTTTAGGGACTCCACGAAGGAGCCCTCGAACCATAGGACGTTGGGCATCTTGCCCACCATGGCGCCTCCGCACTCCGCTTGGGTGCCGCGCACCACCTTCGGCTTGACACTGAAAGTCTTGAGCCATAGGCCGAAATGGGGGCAAATGCGGAAGAAAGCCTCGCACACGATGATAAACGCTGAGATGTTGAGGACAAAATTCGGGGCCAGAACATGGAAATCCAGGCCATAGTAGAACATGAGCCCCCGGACAAATGGGTGGATAGGGAAGCCCAGTCCACGGAGGAAATGGGGGAGGAACACCACCCTCTCATGGGGCCTAGGGGTGGGGATGAGCTGCCCCTCTTCGGGAAGCCGGTGCGCAATGTCATTAGACAAGTATCCGGCCTTCGTCAGTCTTTTGATGTGTCCCCCCGTGACGGAGGAGACCATCCACTTGCCTCCCGCTCCGGACATGGCTGGAGAAGGTTGAGGTGGGGTGTGCGGACTTGGGCGCTGGAGCTTGAGTGCGCGGAAATGGATAGGCAAAGGAGGAAGAAGGCGTGGATGAAAAGGTGGATCCTTATCCCCTTATATGGGCGGACGCGACCATGCGCCCCCATCAGCCTGGTAAAACTTGCTTGTCTCCCAAGCGCCGTAGTCAATGGCGTGGTTGGGTTACCCACGCCCGCATTGATGAGAATCCCAGAATAAGGGGACACGATCTCTGCTTTAACAAGATGTGCCAAGGAAACCGCCTCGCTAAACGCGTTGAGGTAGAACAATAAAATGATTCGAATAAAGACTTGGCCATGGTGTGATGTCACGCCACGGAATACGTCAGCAGATTAGATTTGTGTAAATATTATTCTCTCTATGGCAATATGTGGAAACTTATTTTGCAGAGTCGGACACTACCTTTGTGTTCAAAATCTTCTATGAAGTACTTGGAGGAGGAACCCGCCTTGCAATGCCGAAGACAATCTGCGCGCCGGACTCGTCATCATTGAAGCCTGGTTCAGGGGCTACTAAGGGAGTCCTGGATTAGGGGGTGTCCGGATGGCCGGACTATACCTTCGACCGGACTCCTGGACTATGAAGATACAAGATTGAAGACTTCGTCCCGTGTCCGGAAGGGACTTTCCTTGGCGTGGAAGGCAAGCTTGGCGATACGGCACTACTAGAAAAAGGGCTATAGATGGGATTGACACTAATGGCGCACCAGACAAGCGGTGCTCCATTAGTATATACTAATGGCGCACCACCTTCTGATACGCCATTAGAGTTGAAACTACTAATGGCGCACCTGGCCCAGGGTGCGCCATTAGTATCAATTTTTTTTGAACTAGTGCGCCTGTCCAAACATACTAATGGCGCATCCAGACACAGTGCACCATTACTAGTTGTAACTAGTAATGGCGCACCTATCGGAAAGTGCGCCACTAATGTTGTTTTTTTATTATATTTTTTATTCCTATTCTTGCAAAACTACTAATGGCGCACTGTTCCACCGTGCGCCATTACTAGTTTAAACTAGTAATGGCGCACTGTGGAACAGTGCGCCATTAGTATGTTTTTTTTGCAAAACTACTAATGGCGCACCACCAGAAGGTGCGCCATTAGTAACCTGGATTACTAATGGCGCATTTAGAATTGGTGCGCCATTAGTAAGTGGGCAGCAACAAGATATTTTGGACAGCCTCTCCTACCCACACTCACTTTCTCCCCACTTCATTCTCTCCACCTCCTCCTTGTCTCGGGTGCCTCCTCTTTTTCACCTCATTTCCACCATAGATTCATTCAAATTAAGTGGTTAAATTACCTTGTTTTGATAGGTAAGTAAGGGGGGAAGCTATATTTACGTTGTACTCCCTACAACAATGTGCACATGCACTTTTTATGGCCTAGCTAGATCTATGTATGTTCGTGGTGTTGCATATGTTTGTGGTGTTGCATATGTGTTTGTGTTTGGAGGTGTACCGGTATTTGAAATGCGATAGTTGCCAATATTTTGCCAGAATGTTGATTCATTTCCGTTTCGGCGAGAATTTTGGCATTAAGCATTCTTTTTGGTCCTATTTTTAGGGAAAGTCATGCCAATTTTTTTCTTGGTTCTAAAATATCATTTTGCTCTACCCCGCAGGCGACCATGGTCCGCACAATGACCGAAGGCATTGTGAATAGGTTTTTGAGGTCCGCGAAGGCCAAGATGCTTCAAAAGAACGAGACGGAGATAAGATGTCCGTGTCGAAGATGCAAGCTGAAGAGCCTTATTGCGGACCCGGATTCCGGGCAGGTGCGGGACCACCTGCTCTTGCGTGGTTTCATGGATGGCTATCGGTGGCAAGGTGATGAAGATGACTACGAAGTCGTCCATGGGGGCCGGGCAAGAAATGAGGAAGGGCAGCAAGACAACCACCGCGGCTCGGGCGGGCGAGAAGACGAAGAATCCCCAGGAGATGATCACGACGGTGATGCTATACATAGTCATCATGTAGAAGATGCAGGACATGATGACGAGGAAGATGCCGGAGCAGACGACGGGCATGATCATGAAGATGATGATGCCGGCGGAGCAGATGACGCTGGACCATCGATGGGCTGGGTGCAGGACCCTCATATTCAAGAGCTGCTTCTCAAGCATACGGATAACGCAAGAGCTGCCGCCCGAGAGAAAGCCAAGATGGATCAACTTGAGTTAGACGCGGTTACTCCATTGTATGAAGGATGCAGGCCCGAGGATACCCACCTGAAAGTAATGCACATGGCTCTGGAGATGAAGGTAAAACACAAAATGACCGTTGCATGCTTCGACGAGAACATGTCATTCTGGCACGAACGTCTTCCCAAGGGGAACAAGTGCCCGACCAGTTTGGAGGAGGCGAAGAAAATCGTGTGTCCTCTGGATTTACCGCATGTGAAATACCATGTGTGCATGAACAATTGCATCATTTATCGGGACGAGCACGCGGAGTCTACCATATGTCCGGTGTGCGGCGTCACTCGATACAAGAAGAGGAAGAAAGCTCCTCGAAAAGTGGTGTGGTACTTTCCGATCACTCCTCGTCTGCAGCGGTATTTCGCGGACCCTAAGGTAGCAAAGCTCCTGCGTTGGCACGCGGATAGGGAGGAGAAGAAGCGAGAAGATGACGCAAATTATCCGGAGATAGATAAAAAAGACAAGATGCCGAGTCACCCTAAGGATGCGAGCAAGTGGCAAGCGTTGAACTTCGAAGACCTAGAATTTGGGAATGATCCAAGGAACATCGTGCTGGGCGCGAGCACCGATGGAGTCAATCCTTTTGGCAGCCAGAGAAGCACACATAGCACCTGGCCTGTGTTTGTGTGGATGTACAACCTTCCCCCCTGGTTACGCATGAAGAGGAAGTACATTCACATGAGTATGCTAATTGAAGGACCGAAACAAGTAGGGAACGACATCAATCTGTATCTGGGGCTGCTGAAAGAGGAGCTTGACACACTGTGGAAAACACCAGCCAATACGTCGGACGCTGCAGAGAAAGAATATTTCCCTATGGGAGCCGCGCTGCTCACGATGGTGCACGACTATCTCAGTTACGGATATGTCGCGGGGCAGGTGGTCCACGGATTTTCTGGATGCGTCAGGTGCATGGATGACACAACGTATCGCCAGCTAGATAGAGATCTCGGGTCTTCGAAAACCGTGTTCATGGGACATCGAAGGTGGCTTCGCGATGATGACCCGTGGAGAAAACGCAAGGATCTGTTCGATGGTGAAACCGAACCCCGAGGACGCCCGCGTACGAGGAGCGGCGAGGAAATAGACGAGCTGTTGAAAAATTGGAAAGATTGCCCACTGCCGAGAAAGAAGCAAAAGGTGCCAGAGCCAGGAAAGAAGCGAAAGGCGCCAGAGCCGCTGGTGAAGGTATGGAAAACGAGGTCTGTTTTCTGGGACTTGCCGTACTGGAAGATCCACCGTGTGCCTCACAGCCTTGATGTAATGCATATCACGAAGAACATGTGCGAGAGTCTGCTTGGTACCCTGCTCAACATGCCAGAGAGGACCAAAGATGGGCCGAAAGCAAGGGCAGACTTGAAATCAATGGGCATCAGGCAGGAGCTTCACGCTATATATGATGATGATGATGATGATGATGATGATGATGATGATGATGATGATGATGATGATGATGAGGCAAAGCAGGACACGGAAAGTCGTCGCAAAGGCAAAAAGGCCAAGAAGACTGGAAATGACTACCCTCCCGCATGCTTCACTCCAAGTCAGGAGGAGATCGAGCAGTTTTTCACCTGCCTCCTAGGAGTAAAAGTTCCTCAAAGTTACGCGGGGAAGATAAGCAGATACCTAGACCCAGCGAAGCAGAAGTTCAGCGGGATGAAGTCTCACGACTGTCACGTGCTGATGACGCAGATACTTCCAGTTGCAATCCGTGGGATCATGGACGCGCACGTCCATGAAATGCTATTTGGCCTATGCAACTTTTTCGATGTCATCTCTCGGAAGTATGTTGGCGTGAGGCAACTCACAAGGCTACAGGAAGAGATCGTGGTGATACTATGCGAGCTTGAGATGTACTTCCCGCCCGCATTCTTTGACGTTATGGTGCATCTGCTGGTCCATATCATGGACGATATCATCCAACTCGGGTCGACGTTCCTGCACAGCATGATGCCGTTCGAAAGGATGAATGGTGTCATCAAAGGATATGTTTGCAACATGTCATGTCTAGAGGGAAGCATAGCCAGGGACTTTCTGACCGAAGAGTGCATCTCCTACTGCACGAATTATCTAGGCATCGAGAACCCCGTTGGTCTGCCCGTCAACATGCCCCTCGGTAGGCTCGCTCGATGGGGTCACCGTGAGGGTCGCCGCGAAATGCATGTCGACTTCGAGGGTCGACTCACCGACTTTGAAAGAGCAAACCTAGTCGCGCTACAACAGAGGACAAAACCTTTATTAAGAAGACATACAATGACCGAGGCCAACAGAGGACGGATGGAGATATACTCAAAGAGCACAACTCATGTTTCACACGTTGGTTCAAGCAGAAGCTTCTGTCGTACCCTTTACATGAGGATTCTTCCGCGGAAGAACAACTCATATTTGCCTTGTCACAGGGCGCCGAGCACAACCTGATGACCTATGAGGCGTACGATATCAACGGCTACACATTCTACACCGAGGCCAAGGACATGAAGAGCGATGGTTATCAGAACTCCGGGGTAACGATGGAATCCTACACCGGTAACAACAAGGACAGATACTACAGAAGGATCGAGGAGATCTGGGAGCTGAGCTACGCTGGAGAGAAGGTCCCGATGTTCCGTGTCAGATGGGCGAAGAGCGTCCTAAAAGAAGACCGGTATTTCACCACCATGGTTATACCCGAAGCCAAATCCAAGACCGCGGGCGCAAACGTCACCGCGAAAAATGAGCCATGGGTACTGGCTTCCCAAGTGGACCAATGCTTCTTCATTACCGACCCGTCAAAGCCCAGTCGTGTTGTCGTGAGGAGAGGCAAAAGGAAGATCATCGGAATGGATGGAGTAGCCAATGAGCAAGACTTCGACAAGTACGGCGACCCGAGGATCGAACATGACGACGATGATGAAGTAGCAGCATACACCACAAGAAGAAGCAGGACCACCCTACCTAAAGGACGTCCGTTCCACAGAAGAACTCCATTTGCGAAAAAGAAGGGCAAGAAGATTGTGAACAGATAGCTAGCTAAGATCGATTGTATTTAAATCGTAGCCTTCATTTCTCGATTGTATTTCATGGGCACTTTTTGAACTATCATGAATATTTTTAAATTTCATGGACACTCGATCTCGATCCCCCTCCATCTCGATCGCTATCCCACCTCGCCAGATCCGGTCCCCCTCGCCGCCGAGCACCCCCGGTCCACCGGCCGCCGCCGCCGACCCCCCGCACCCTCGATTCCCCTACTCAACCGCCGCCGCCGACCCCCCGCACCCCTCCCCTACTCAACCGCCGCCGCCGACCCCCCGCACCCCGCGCACCCTCCCCCGCTCCACCGGCATTACTGTTTGATGATATTTTTAAAAAAATTATTACTGTCTTATAAAAAAAATATTACTGTTGCAGTAGCCATCTTATAAAAAAATTATTACTGTCTTATAAAAAAATCATTACTGTCGTATAAAACAAGTTTGAACATATTTAAACACAAATACTAATGGCGCACCGGGGTGAGGTGCGCCATTAGTATGGATGTACTTATGGCGCACCAGGGTGAGGTGCGCCATTAGTATGGATGTACTAATGGCGCACCAGGGTGAGGTGCGCCATTAGTATGGATGTACTTATGGCGCACGGAGGGGTGGTGCGCCATTAGTATTGTGCCGCCCCCATCCATATTTCCACCCCGGCCCAGACATATCCCCTCTCTCTCCCTCGCCCTCGCCCTTGATCCCCTTCCCCTCTCCTCTCCCGACGCCGCTGCCCCGCCGCCTTGACGCTGCCCCGCCGCCTCGATGCCGCCCCGACCCCGCCGCGACGTCTCCAACCACCACCGCCTGAGGCCCCGACGTCGGCGCCGCTCTCCCCGTCGCCCCACCTCGTTGGACGCCATCGCCCCGCCGCCCTCGTCGCCGGCGGCCCGGACGCCGCCCCGTCCACACCACCGTCGCCGGAGCACCACCACCACCCGGACCTCGTCGCCTCCTCCCCTGCGTCGTCGTCATCCCCGACATCCTCCCCACGCCCCACTGCCCTATCCCTACGGCTACCGTGAGCTCCCCCTCCTCCTCTCCCCCTCTCCCCCTCGCGCGCACGCGCTTACGTCGTTTAGCACATTAGGGTAATGCACCCCGATCCTCCCTCCCTCCTCCGGATATGTTCTTCTTAGTTATCTGAATCTATTCAAGTCTGAAACTGTTAGTGCGAGGTGTATGCAACTGTTGCAATCTTGTTGATAAGTAAAAGATGATCTGAAATTGAAACCCCAAATCACATGATTCACAATTAGATGATCTGAATCTATTAAGCAGTTTTAGACAATGGTATGATTTCTAAGTTGGACCGACCAGGAGAGATTGTTCATGATTAGTATATCCCCAAGTTCAACTGTTACTAACTTCCTAGCTATAGTTCTTGATACATACTTAGAATTGGTCCACTGATTATCTAGGTTTGATGCACCGTATTTGTCCCAAGGTTGTTGATGGTTTTCACCAATTGATTGTGTGTTTGCATTGCCTGCTCGTGCACTTTACTTTAAATCTGAGCATCCAAGTACTTATATTTACTACAATAGATCTAAATCCAATAATGTCATGTGTGATCAAGGCTGCATAATTATGTAGGGCCTAAGAGTTTCACTTTGATGATGATGCCCTTTGCTGCTCAAGATTTTTCATATATGGGCACTGGAACTCACGCATCTATTATTTCGCAGTGAACATGTAACCTTTTCGCTTTTGCTCTGCATGTGCTTCTCAGTTTGCTAGCTATAATTATAGTGTAATTTGTCCCGATAATTATAGTGTAACCCTCATGCTACTTATATATAAGTAGAGTGTAAGTTTTCCCATAATTTTCAGTGTAGCCCTGATGCTTCTTATATGTAATTATAGTATAAAACTTCCCCTAATAACAGTGTAAATTTTCCTATAATTATACTGTAACCCTCATGCTTTCCATAATTTTTGTTTTTTTATTTGAGGCTCATTCTTGTTATATATTCTTTGTATCGTTGTAGTGCAGTTCTTGTTATATATTTCTGGTTGTTAGACTGTTCAGCTATGCAGAGTGAAATACAAGTTCAGCATGTCGATAATGATTTTGGCAGCAGTGTGAGGCAGCAGTGTGCGGCACAATTCCTTCATTGGATAATGATTTTGCAGGTACCCCGAGAGGCCCTTGAGTTTGCCGGAATATCGATTAACTTCCATTCCGGCAAATTCGGGTACTCCATATGTCCTATTTTCAGCAAAGGTCATGCTGAAATTTTCCGTGAATTTTAGCATGACTTTGCTAAAAATAGGACATATGGGGTACTTGTGACTAATGCATGGGCCGCGGTATCTTAGTAGTTAATTAAGTAGGATCAACTGCCCCGGCGTACTTGTGACTAATGCATGGCTTTTAGGGTGCCTCGGTGTCGATAAAAACCGAAATGATGAAAGCTTAGGCTTTTAGGGTGCCTCGGCGTCGAAAAACCCTCAATGATAAAAGCTTAGCTTTTAGGATGCCTCGGTGTCGACAAACCCTAAATGATGAGACCATGATCTTGTTCCTTGACAATAACCAACTTTTTGACCAAACTTTGTTCCTATTTAGAGAGAAACATGGCCAACAACGATGAGGCCGGGGGTTCGGGCGGCAAGGCATTCTGGGAGCTGTCCCAGGAGATGGAGGAACAACCTCACTTGTATGAGGACGCCGCCTTCCCCACCGATCCTGAGACCACTGATGGTACCGCCGAGGATGACCCCACTGATGCCACCACTGATGGTGCCGCCGAGGATGCCACCACTGATGATGGCGGCGCACGCACAGATGGCAGCCAACCGAAGAGGCAACGGAAGGACCGGCGCCCGACCGTGCTCCGCACCCTCAAGGAGGAAGTTACTGAAGTGGACTCCGACGGGAATCCAACGGCGCCCGAACGAATAGTCAAGGGGTACTCGCTTCAGCTCGGGTGCATTCTCCGGAGCACCGTCTCGATCAACACCGAGAACCTGAGGCATCCTGACCGAGGGAATTTGCGCAACCTCCTCTTCACGAAGCTGCACGAACGATACAAGTTCCCCGCTGAATTTGAAAACACAAGCCTCAAAGGGAATAAAGTGAACAATGCTGCCCTCACGAAGATGAGCAAGGCCCTGTCTACTTGGAAAAGCAATGTGAAGAGAATGATCGAGAAAGGTGAGAGTTATGAGAAGATCAACGAGAAAAATCCTTCGATCACCGAAGATGACTACAACGACTTCAAGATCAATTGCTCGAGCACCGCAAACTCCGAATCAAGTAAGTGGGGGAAAGAAATGCGGGAGCTGAACTTAGGGGAACACACACTCGGTCCCGGCGGTTACAGAGTGGCGGAGCCTATATGGGACAAGGAGGAGGCGGACCGTGCCGAGCAAGGCCTACCGCCCCTCTTCGATAAATACGGTGACAAGCAGACCAGGAACTTTGTCAGGGCCCGGTACAAGAAGGACCCGAAAACAAAGGAGCTTACCACGGATCCGAAGACCAGGGCGCTTGAGCTTGTTCTGGTAAGGAATACACCCCCGCGTAATTAGCTCCATATGGTTGCATTCTAATTAATGAAGCCAAATTTCTAAATGGTTCACATTCCTTCCGCAGGCGACTGAAAGCAGTAGCGCGGGGTCGACTAAGAGCAACCCTTGGGACACCACTCTAAATAGGGCGTTGAATGTAATGAAGAACAAGGATAAGCTCAGTAAGCCGACGTCAGCTGGTCGTGTGGCCGGCAAAGGCTTGTCGACAAAATGGTCGTCATACTATAACACTGGTGGGCGAAAGGAGAAAAAGACCAGCTCGGAAAGCCAGGCGCGCGAGGTTCAAGAACTCAGGGCACAGGTGGCGCGGATTCCGGAGATTGTCCAAGAGCAAGTGCAACAACAACTCGGAGCGACGATCACCGCCATTGTGCCTACCTTGATCCAGGGGATTAGTGCGTGGATTGCGGGCGGCCAACAGGGGCCGCCCCCGATTCCTAGCTTCACGGCCAGCAACTCGCAGAACGCGATGGCGGGGCCATTGGTGTCTCCGGCGGAGGCGGCATTGGTGTCTCCGACGCCGGCACGGGAGCTTAATGCACCCGGGTGTACGCCGGCCGGCACCTCTGCAGCAAGCGGCCCCTCCGTCAACTGCACGCCCGCCGTTGGCGGTGCCTCGACATTAGCCGAGCTCGACGCCATCATCACGGTAACTAATTAAGCCTCTCTCGGCCGAGGACTTCATCTCCTTGCCTTTGACTGGGCATCCCTGACGCCCTACATGTTTTCGCAGGGCGCCGCCGACGTTCCGTGCACTCTCCTGCACTTCGTGAACAACGAGTTGGTCGATGTCGCCAAGGGCAAAATCGTTCAACCGGGCAACCCCTTGTTCCACGGTACCCAGATGCCACCCAACTTGTTTAGGGTTCAACTGGTTCGGGTGCTGCCAGGCTGCGACGAGTTGTTACCTCCGATTCGACCCGTCGGGGCCGACGATGATGACGTGATGACCCTCAGCGCCTGCCTGAGCTGGCCCCTGCTTTGGCCGAAGAGCCAGATTCGTTTGGGGGCGGGGGACACCACCCCAAAGACAACACCGCCAGTCGTGCCGGCGCCAAGTCGGCCCCATGGCAAGACCGCCGCAACGGTGCCGGACATCCCTATGCCACTGGATCCAAACATGCATATGGCACAGGATCAGAACGACGACGACGACGATACATTTGCCAACGTCGATCAGTACTTTGCCGATCATGGGTACGGTGGCGACTTCATGGGGCCTCCTTCTCAAGAACCCAACCCAACAAAAGACGTGCGCGATCTAGCTGGTACCGCGGAGAAGCCAAGTTGCAACAGGCGTCGTCTGCCGTTCAGCTCTCAGGAGACGCCTCCAGCTGCCGACTTCACCGAGCCTCAGATAGGCGAGGTGCGAAATATTATCAGCCCCAACACACTCAAGAAGGCGGTCTGTGAGCAGAACTCGGTCCCATTACAGGAGAAGAAGAAGGCACGCAAAAGAAAGACTAACAAGGGTGCGGGCCAGCCGGCACCGAGTACGATCCGTGCTCAGGACGGGCCACCTTCACCTGAGGATATCTCGAGGAGGGTGCATGTGGCGGGTAGGCCGATGCTACCGAGAAATATGCTCGATGCTGCAACCGGTGCTATGCGGAGTCTGCATGACAGTGTTCTTTCTTTGGAGAAGCGGCGTCTCGGAGAGAAGGATGTGGCATACCCGGTTTTCGCGGCCAAGGTGCCAGAGGGCAAGGGCTTTGTGGATAACTCCATCGGGGGTACGATCGTCCTGCGGTTTGATGACATCCACGCTATGTTGAACCTTCATCCGCTGCACTACACCTTCGTTCGGCTATTTTCGCTGAGTATGGAGATGCGGATCATTCGCGACAAGACCCCGGACATCGTGATAGTCGACCCCTTCTACATGCGTGCCAAGATCTTGGGCAGCGCTGGGGACCGGCAAGTCGCGACTTCTTACCTCGAAGGCGTCATTCTGGCAAACCAAGATAAGGATAACTTCCTCGTGCCTTACTTTCCCGAGTAAGTCCTCCCCTCAACCGCCCCGTAACATATGAATTCTTAGATTTCGATCGTTTTTCTTTTAACATTCCGTGTTTTCTGCAGTGACACACATTGCACGCTCATCCTCCTAAGCCCCAAATATTCCATGGCCACGTATTTCGACCCGGACCGTCAGTCGAACGTAGACTACACAAATGTCAAGAAGGTTCTTGATGATGTTCTCCCCGGCTACGTCAAATCTGGAGGCACCTTCACCAGGCCTATTCGTAAGTACGGCAAGCACGTGTTCTCCCACAATACGACGTTCTGCTGCGTCAAGCAGCCGCCTGGCGGTCAGAAGGGTGCCTACTACGCCATCCATCACATGCGGGCGATCGTACGGGACCATCATCAACTTCTGCTACCGAGTAAACTCAAAGATTGGGCCGCGAGCGTGTCGGCAATCCAGGACGCGGACATCAGACAAGAATTCTTTCGCATCCAGTCGGAGTTTGCAGAAATCATCCATCAAGATGTCCTTCGTACCTCGGGGCAGTTCTACCTCAGAAATCAACCGTCCAACAGTGACATCGACACAATGCTACAAATGCAGGCTGACAACGACCGTTATTTCATGACTCCCACGATAGACGGCGGCTTCATCCACGCTCCGGTCCCTTGAGTCGAGTCGAAAGCAGTGATGCTGTGTCTAGTTCTGAAACATCGATTGGCTCATGTTGTAATTAAACTTTAATGAACTTGTAGTATGTCTCTTTGGTTTCGAGAGTCGTTCAACTTAGATGTAATCGATGCTATTAATGTCTTGCTTTTCTCTTCCGATCGTTCTGTTGCATACTTATATATTGCTTATGTATTGTCTGTGAATTGGTACTAACGTTTCGTTTGGCTACTGCATAGCGATGCCGTCGTATGTCGTGTACAAGGGTAAGGTTCCCGGAGTCTACGACGACTGGGAGGAGTGTCGGAGACAGGTTCACCGATTCAGCGGTAACAGTTACAAAGGGTACACCACTAGGGCCGAGGCCGAATCTAGATACGCCCGCTATCTAGCGGGAGAGGGGAGGGAGCGCTGGAGGAACCGGATGAAGACGAGTTTCATCGTGATGATGCTCATCGTGATGACCGCAGCTCTCTTCTATGTGATGGTAGTTTAGATGATCGATATCGACTTGTAATGTGAAGACAAACTCGCTACTCGCGGTCTCGAGACTTGTAATATAATGTTCTATCTTTGTTCGGTCTTTTCAATTCGGAGACTAATATGATGAATTGTATTCGGAGACTAATATGATGAATTGTATTCAGAGACTAATCTTCTATTGTATTCGATGAATCTGTTGTTGATGTGTGCTGTCTATATTTTGTCCAATTATACATTTTGTAACCTGTGCAAAAAACAGAAAATAAAAAAATAAAAAAAACCTAATATTCATACTAATGGCGCATCACATCACAGTGCGCCATTAGTATGCCAAAGGATACTAATGGTGCATTATTAAACAGTGCGCCATTAGTATACCGAAGTTACTAATGGCGCATCTTGTTGTTGTGCGCCATTAGTATGCCAAAGCACCTGGGTATACATGGCCCCCTGGGAGGCATACTAATGGCGCACTATTGTATATACTAATGGCGCATCTGAGGTGCGCCATTAGTATACCAGATACTAATGGCGCACCAGTGGTGCGCCATTAGTAAAATATACTAATGGCGTGGCACTAATGGTGCACCACTAATGCGCCATTAATGGCCAAATTAGGTGCGCCATTAGTAGGCCTTTTCCTATTAGTGCGGATATGTAGATCTCCTACCATTGTAACCGACTCTGGGTAACCCTAGCCCTCTCCAGTGTCTATATAAACCGGAGAGTTTTAGAACGTAGGACGAACAACAATCATACCATAGGCTAGCTTCTAGGGTTTAGCCTCTCTGATCTCGTGGTAGATCTACTCTTGTACTACCCATATCATCAATATTAATCAAGAAGGACGTAGGGTTTTACCTCCATCAAGAGGGCCCGAACCTGGGTAAAACATCTTGTCCCCTGCCTCCTGTTACCATCCGACCTAGACGCACAGTTCGGGACCCCCTACCCGAGATCCGCCGGTTTTGACACCAACACCCCCCAAGATGCAAGCGATCGCGCGTGGCTCCTGGAAGCCCCCAACCCCCTCGTATTGATGTTGGTCTTTGTTCCTCCTTGGCGGTGGTGGCAAAGGAGGAAGGTCTGTGTTGCCGTGCGGGCGATCCTTGCGGGGCTGATCTCTCCAGCCTCCCTCGAGAGGCTGGTCCTGCCAGCGATCCTCGCGAGGTCGGTCACGCCACCCTTGGCGTGGGCCACGGTCTTCCCCTCGTGCGCCACTTCTTCCTCCTCCTCGGCCATAGCCCCTGTCATTGCGCTCGGGGTGTCGGCCGACTCGCCCATCTCTCACGGCCCTGAGCTCCTGACATTTGTTGGTGTTGTGGGTCTGGAGGTCGTGGTACACGCAGTAACGGCTGCCCTTGGATGACTCAGGCTGATCCCTGCCTCGCTTGGTGTCTGGTTCCGCTGCAAGAACGGCAGCCCCTTTGCGCTTCACGTCCTTGGCCTTGGGCTTCTTCTCTTCTTGGTTGGTAGCTGGGAGTTCGAGGAGGGAAAGGTGCCCTTCCTCGGCCCTGGCGCACTTGGTCGCCAAGTTGAATAGCTCCAGGGATGTGCACAGGTCTTCGTGGATTGCTAGCTCCTCCTTCATCTTGATGTCGCGTACGCCATCGGAGAAGGCCGAGATGATGGCTTCTTCAGTCACCTTGGGGATCTCAAGGCGAGCGTTGTTGAAGCGCTGGATGTATTTCTGCCGGGTTTCCCCTTGCTGTTGCTTGATGCGGCGCAGATCGCTCACGTCGGGGACCGGCCGCGAGTGCCCTGGAAGTTGGCGATGAAGCGAGTGCGCATCTCATCCCAAGAGGAGATTGTGCCAGGAGCCAGGTTCAGGAGCCAGGTGCGAGCCCCGTCCTTGAGCACCATGGGAAACCGATTCACCATGACCCTTTCGTCTCCGTTGGCGGCTTCGATGCATAGCTCGTAGAGCTGTAGGAACTCCGCGGGGTCCGCCGTGCCATCGTAGCGAGGGGGCAGGTCAGGCTTGAACTTGCCTGGCCATGCGACGCCGCGTAGCTCGGGGGTGAAAGCGCGGCAGCCTGCTGTGGCCACCGGTGCCCTTTGCTGGTACTGGGCTTGCTCCTGGGGATTACCGCGCACTGCCGCTTGGAGCAGCGTGGGGTCTTGGCGTGGAGGTGCGTGGACGCGATCTTGGTGCGTCTGCGCTGGGAGCATGCGAGCACCTTCTTGGGGACGAGGGATCTCTTGGCAGCTCCTTTCTTGCTGCGCAGGCACCGGACGCGAAGGGTCTCGCCCTGGGGCTGCGCGCCTTGGAGACAGGGCGCCTTCTCGGGGAGGAGGTGGTGGAGGCACCTCCTAATCCTCGCCTCCTGTGCGGAATGGAGGGCGAGGCAGCGAGAAGGACGGCAAGGGGGAGCCCCCTGTAGCGCTGACGAGATTGGTGATGCGGGCGAGCCAGTCCTCGTAGATGTCGTCGACGGGGCGGCAGTGTAGGAGCTCCCTTACCAGGAGCAGCGCGGCGTGCGCGTCCGCGGGGGCACGGCGGGTGTGGGATGACGAAGCGGCTGGAGTCAGTGACGGTGTAGCGGTGCGGACCTCCCGCCGCACCAAAGGATGCTGGGACGAGGCCTGCTGCTTGTTCCCCGCCGGGCCAGTGGCGGCGTTGGCGGCAGGCGACGGGGAACGACGAGGGTGACCGCCGACGGGCGCCATTTGGGCGACGCGGGTGGCGAGAACAGCCGGGTGCTCGGCGCGAGCCCGACGAGCGTTAGCCATGGACACGATGGAAGATCACACGCGAACAGATTCTGGCGCACCCCTACCTGGCGCGCCAAATGTCAGATTTCGGGTTCCGGCAGATCCTTGAGGTTCGAACACTGGGGTGCGCGCAGAGATCTCTCCCCTACCGATCTATGTCCAATCTCCTCGCGTGATCTAAGATGGAAACAACGAACAACACAAGGGACACGAGGTTTATACTGGTTCGGGCCACCATTGTGGTCTAATACCTTACTCCAGTGTGTGGTGTGGTGGATTGCCTCAGGGGCTGATGATGAACAGTACAAGGGAAGAACAGCCTCGCGAGAGGTGTTCTTGAGCTGGTGCGATGAACTGTTTCGGTGAATTCAGTCCCCTCTCTCTCTCTCTGCTAGGGCTATACTAGATCTCTAGCTGATGTCCCTCCCACTCTCTAGATATCTATATATCTTGATCCCCCTTTCTAATCTGTGGTGGCTAGCTCTATTTATAAAGGCCTTGGGCCTCTCCCCAAATAATAACCAGGAAGGGCGCCAAAAATTGGCCATTTTGAAGGGGAACATCTAGTACAAGTTATCCTAACCAAAGGTGGTCTTCGGCTGCCAAAAGTACTGGTGATGGCGTCGTCTTGGGCTCCACGGTGACCTCCGTCCTGCCGCTCTATTGGTCTTGGTCTCGTTGCACCGGAATGGTAACCTTTGCCTGATGCCTTTGTCTGTGCTTGCCCCCTTTGCACCAAAGGGGAAACAAGGACATTGCGCGGGCCGGCGCCCGCCTGGTCTCGATCGTCATGGCTTGCGTCACGGGCTCCTCGCGAGGTACCCCTGCCTTGATTTCTCCGCCTCCTCGCGAGCCTGCCTGATGAGGCTGCCTCTGAGGAAGCTTCCGGTCGTCCACCCCACGAGGCTTGGCCCCTCGCGAGGGTATTGAGCTTGAGCTGATGAAGATGGGCCGCGCTGGGCCCCCACTTGAGCCACGCCGCAGGCAGTCAAGTCTGGGGACCCCCGTTTCCAGAACGCCGATAGGCATCCCCAAGCATAGGATTTTGGGTGTCCTTGAATTTTACCTTGGGGTGCCTTGGGCATCCCCAAGCTTAGGCTCTTGCCACTTCTTATTCCAAAATCCATCAAATCTTTACCCAAAACATGAAAACTTCACAACACAAACTCAATAGAAAATCTCATGAGCTCCGTTAGTATAAGAAAACAAACCACCACTTCAAGGTACTGTAATGAACTCATTATTTATTTATATTGGTGTTAAACCTACTGTATTCCAACTTCTCTATGGTTCATACCCCCCGATACTAGCCATAGATTCATCAAAATAAGAAAACAACACACGAAAAACAGAATCTGTCAAAAACAGAACAGTCTGTAGTAATATGTAGTTTTCGAATACTTTTGTGACCCCAAAAATTCTTAAATAAATTGGTGGACGTGAGGAATTTGTCTATTAATCATCTTCAAAAATAATTAACCTAATCTCACTCCCTAGTAAAAAGTGGCAGCAAATCTCGTGAGCGCTAAAGTTTCTGGCTTTTACAGTAAGATCGCAAAGACTTCCTCCAAGTCTTCCCAAAGGTTATACTTGGCACAAATACAAGTTAAAAGCATAAAACCACATCTAAACAGAAGCTAAAATTATTTATTACTAAACAGGAAAAAAAGAAACAAAAATAAAATTGGGTTGCCTCCCAACAAGCGCTATCGTTTAAAGCTCCTAGCTACGCATAAAAGCAAGAATAGATCTAGGTTTTGTCATCTTTGGTAGGAAATTCTTCAATAGAACACTTATAACCCTTAGGAGTTTCCTTATTTTTATTAATGATCAAACTCCTAGGCAAGATATCAAGAAAATCATTTGAAGCAAAAGGTTCCTTAATGATAGTGAAAAAGTTGTGGTGAACAATTATTGCTTTAAGATCCGCATTTTCCTTACTAGAAGATTCACCATTTTTATTTTTAGGAACATACATAAACTTGGAAACTCTAGTAGTAGGAGGATTTGGAGTATTTTTCATGGAAGAAAAGGCATACCCTAAGTTGGTAATAATATCATCAAGTTTATCAATTCTTGTGGAATCTTGATCTATTTTTTCGTTGACTATGGTTCTTTTTCTTTAAAAAAAATTAGAGTAACTCCTACCTGAGATCCATATTGGGTAATCTAGTTGTGGATCTTTTTATCCAAATTCTCAATCAACTCTACAGTGGCAACTTTATTTTCAATAATTTCATCCCTTTGCATCACACTTTCCAAAGAGAAAATAGTTCCATTAACCAAGAGAGGTCGTGAGCCAAACAAATCTATCATAGCATTATATAAATCAAAAGTATGGCTACCCAAGAAATTCCCTCTGGTAATGGTATCAAGAATATATCTACTCCAAGGGTTGATGCCTACATAAAAATTGCGAAGAAGAACAGAAGTGGATTGCTTCCTAGTGGATCTATTCTAATCATTGCAAATTCTATACCAAGCATCTTTTAAATTTGCTCCCTCCCTTTGTTTAAAATTAAGAACTTCATGATCGGGAATACTAACGATAATAGAAGGGCCAGCCATAATAGAAAAACCAACAATCTAACACATGGATACAGAAGAAGAATGCGAAAAGATATGAACGGAAAAGAGGCAAGCGGAAAAGAGGGCGAATAAAACGGCAAGGGTGAAGTGGGGGAGAGGAAAACAAGATGCAAATGGAAAATAATGTAATGTGAGCGATAAGAGTTTGTGCTGGGTACTTGGTATGTCTTGACTTGTGCGTAGACAGCGCCAAAAATGGCTAGTTGTTGGTATATCAAATCTTGACTAGACTTGACTTGGTGCAACCTCCCCGGCAACGGCGCCAGAAGTGCTTCTTGATACCTCTTGAGCATGCGTTGGTTTTACCTTGAGGAGGAAATGATGATGCAGCAAAGTAGCATAAGTATTTCCACCAGTTTTTGAGAACCAAGGTATCAATCCAGTATGAGGTAACACGCAAGTCTCCTAGTACCTACACAAACAAACTAGAACCTCGCAACCAACACGATAAAGGGGTTGTCAATCCCTTCACGGTCACTTACAAAAGTGAGATCTGATAGAGATAATAAGATAAATATTTTTGGTATTTTTATAATATAGATCGGAAAATAAAGATTGCAAAGTAAATGGTAATAAAAAATAGCAAGTTGATAGGAAAACAATATGATGGAAGATAGACCCGGGGGCCATAGGTTTCACTAGTGGCTTCTCTCAAGATAGAAAATTCTATGGTGGGTGAACAAATTATTGTCGAGAAATTAATAGAGAAGTGAATAATTATGAGAATATCTAGGCATGATCGTGTATATGGGCATCACATCCACGACAAGTAGACCGAAACGATTCTGCATCTACTACTATTACTCCACACATCGACCACTATCCAACATGCATCTAGAGTATTAAGTTCATAAGAACAGAGTAACGCATTAGGCAAGATGGAATGATGCAGAGGGATAAACTCAAGCAATATGATATAAACCCCATATTTTTAACCTCGATGGAAATAATACAATTCGTGCCTTGCTGCCCCTGCTGTCACTAGGAAAGGACACCGCAAGATTGAACCCAAAGCTAAGCACTTCTCCCATTGCAAAAATATCAATCTAGTAGGCCAAACCAAACTGATAATTCGAAGAGACTTGCAAAGATATTAAATCATGCATAAAAGATTTCAAAGAAGAATCAAATATTGTTCATAGATAATCTTGATCATAAACCCACAATTCATTGGATCTCGACAAACACACCGCAAAAACAATTACATCGAGTAGGTCTCCAAGAGAATTGAGGAGAACTTTGTACTAAGATCCAAAGAGAGAGAAGAAGCCATCTAGCTAATAACAATGGACCCGAAGGTTTGTGGTAAACTACTCACACATCATCAAAGAGGCTATGGTGTTGATGTAGAAGCCCTCCATGATCGATTCCCCCTCCGGCGGAGCGCTGAAAAAGGCACCAAGATGGGATCTCACGGGTACATAAGGTTGCGACGGTGGAAATAGGGTTTCGTGGTGCTCTTGGATGTTTTCAGGGTATATGGGCATATATAGGAGGAAGAAGTACGTTGGTGGAGCTGCGAGGGGCCCACGAGGGTGGGGGCGCGCCTACCCCCTTGGGTGCGCCCTCCTGCCTCGTGGCCTCCTTGCTTCTGTCTTGACGTCTCCAAGTCTCCTGGATCACGTTTGTTCCAAAAATAACTCTCCCGAAGGTTTCATTTCGTTTGGATTTCCGTTTGATATTCCTTTTCTGTAAACACTGAAATGGGCAGAAAAATAGCAATTTGCACTGGGCCTTTGGTTAGTAGGTTAGTCCCAAAAATAATATAAAATGGTATATTAAAGCCCATTAAACATCCAAAACAGATAATATCACTACTAGGGAAAACCTTATACACAGAATCTTAGCAGCAGCACAGCATAAAAAGAGGCGCTGCTGCTAAATAGTAGCAGCGCAGCTATGGAAAGCTTGCTACTGGTGCAAACTTAGCAGTGGCGCGTGATGCTTAAACCGCGCTGCTACAAAAATCCACCGACAGTACACAACGACATAAGTTTACCAGTAGCGCGGCGTCAGGAAGCTTGCTGCTGCTAATGCCATAGTAGTAGCGCGCTTTTTGTCACTTCACTGCTGCTAATTTTGAAACTGTGCACAGGGTTGGCCCGTTTAGCAGAAGCACGTGACGGGAAAGCGCGCTGCTGCTACGCTCTTAGCAGCAGCCGCTTTTGCTCCCGCGCTACTGCTAAGACGTAGCACCCACCACCTTTTTCCACCTCCCCCTCCCCATCTCCTCTCCTCCCTTTCCCCTACGTCCCACATCCTCCCTCTCTCACTCTTCTTCTTCCTCAATACTTCTCCCCCCATTACTCTCCCTCTTCTACCTACCTTTCTCTCTCTTCATTACTCCTAGCTATAACTACACCACCTCCATTAATTCATCTCCTTTCTCTTTTTCCTCCCCCCTCCACTAGTTGAAGTTGTCTCCTCCCAGATTAGCTAGCTAGGTAGATGTAGCATTTAGTTAAGTGAGCTATTTGCCCCCTAACTAGATCTTTCTTTGTCAAGAAGAGCTTTGTGCACTTTTGACCTCCCTACATCATCATCTCCACCGTGTGCTCGATCTCGAGATAGAGGTGTGATTAATATTTCATGATTTTGCAAAATGGAAGTATGTTTATGTGTGTGTGATATGTTTATGGAAATTGTGTGTGTGGCATGAGTTGACGCCGAATTGTGATTTTGAGTTGCCTATGTTTTGCCAAAATGTCGATTTATTTCCGTTTCGGCGAATTCCGGGCAAACTCTAGATCTATATATGTCCTATTTTTAAGGAAGGTCATGCCGAATTTTTGTAAGACTTTGATGAATGCACGCATTTTTATAATCAATTTGTTTATTATTACCGTGCAGAGTTGACGATGGTCAGTGGAACGATGGTGGACAGGTGGTTGCGGTCGGCGGTACAGGACATGAAGGAAAATAACCTGAAAGAGGTTTTATGTCCATGTCGAAAATGCAAAGGAATAGTTTGGCTTGACCCCCATGACGATGGTCATGTTGAAGCGCACCTGCTCATGACTAGTTTCATGGATGGCTATACTCGGTGGATAATTGAAGATGAGGATGACAATGTTGAGGATGCCGACGGGGCAGGCAATGATGACACGGGGCAAGAATAAGAGATGATCGATAATGGCGGCGGGGAAGTGTAACACCCCAAAAATTTAACCAGGTTTTAGTTATTAAAATTTTGCCAAGAGTTTAAATTTTTTGCATGCAAGTATATCTCTGTTGATTTCAAAACTTTTCTTTTAATATTAAGAAATTTTTCCCAAGTGGATCCTTCCAAAATATATTGGAATCATTTTCCCTCTCATTTAAAAAAACATCTCAATCAGGAGATTTATTTATAAAATTATTTCACCCTGAGCTTTATTCATCAAATGACTTGTTTTAAAATTTGGAGCTCTTTTTGAACTACAACCATTTGATATATTTAACTAAAAATTTCACCAAGGTTTGGAGATATCATGTGATGTCTCTAAATCACTTTTGTGCAATAATATATTTCATTCATTGGATATTTTGAGTTCTACACCAAGTTTTCAAATCTGGTCCAGTGGGCAATTTTACACTACAACCTATTTAAATATTTATTTAAAACTTCTACCAAAATTAGGGGAGGTCAGTAGGAGCATATTATTCCACTTTGTGCAAAAACCTATTTATGTTCTTTGAAAGAATTGAGTGAATCATCCTCTTTTTCATTCTGGTCCAGCCTTGTGATTTCTACTGCAACCCTATTTAATTTTACTCCAAAGATCTTGTGTTTTCTCCTACTTGTAGACAGCCCTACCAAACCCCTGAATCCAGGAGCATGCACCCATTGGATTAATTTTGGTTCATGAAATAATGTCATTTATTTCCTGTCCAGAATTGTAGTTTTGCAAAACTTGCACTAACAAGTTTGTGCTTTTCACAAACTAACCTCACCACTCTCTCTTGCATCTACAGAGACCCTGATCTGGAGTTTTTGACCACTCCAAGACTTGCCTAAGTGCCTGTGGCATTTTGTCAAACACCTGGAGTGCATGGTCAGATTTGGCATGGATTTTAGTTAGCAGTGTGAACCTGATCCTCTGACCCCTTAAGCTTGTCCATTGATCTCCTTGCAAGCCATAGCCTAGACCTGCTAACTCCCAGCTCCAACCAAGCGCTCTGGAGTGCCATGGCATTTCGCCAAGCATCTGGTGTGCGTGCGCTGGGTGCACCCAGAGCGCGCAAATTACAGCCGCACACACGAGCCACCGCGTCGCGCCCCTGTCTTGGCCCACACCGCAGAACCTCGCCACGCACTCCCCGCCTCGCCACAACACGACAGCCCGCCCTGGCGCCCTACAGCGCCACCGCCAGAGCACTTTTGGCGGCACGCCGGCGTCGGCCGACAGCCCTGCGCCGTTCAGCGCCGCCCAAGCCACCCCGACTCGCCACCTGGCCCCTTGAACAGCTCAAGCTCATCCACAAGGGTGTCGCCTAGCTCTCGTCGCCGCCACGTTCCCCTGCAGCTACAGAACGGCGGTTCGCCGGCGTCCTCATCCACCGCCGCGGAACCGACCTCGTCGCGCTATAAAAGGATGCCCCGAAATCTTCCGAGCACGCAGGCGACTCTTAAGCCATCCCCTAGGACCCCTTGGGGCAGCCAATCGACCCGGGGAGGTCATCTTCCCCACCTCCGGCAGCAGCGACCGCCGCCATGGCCCCAGCTCTTCCAGCGCCACCAGGGCCTCTCCCTCCCATTTCTCTTCACCAAGAACACCTCCTTCCTTCCAGGAACCCAACCCCCTACTCGATTTTCATCGGGAACCACATTCGCCCCAAAACCACTCTGCCACCGAAGCCTCCTCCGCCGCGAAGCTCGCCGCCGGCAACTCCCTCCGTCCCCACCGGCCTGGCGACCACCGGGAGGACCGCCCTGGAGTGGCGGATCCATCCCCGCCCTCGGGGCCCCGCGAGGAGCCGCCAGTCGCCGGCGACGATCGCCGGAGCTCCGCCTCCGCTCGGGACAGAGAAAGAAGGGGGAAAAAGAAATAGGCAAACCTGACTAGTGGGCCCCCGGGACCCACTGTCAGTGTCTCACCGCGCCGTCCACTTGTTTAAGTGAAGGCGTAATCCACCCCAGTACGTTTCTCCCGCTTCGAAAGCGTATTCCATTCTGAAACGTTTTTCTTTTTCTGTTTTATTTAAAATCAGATTTGACCAAAACTTTGACTGGTTATATCTTTTTAAATACAATTCCAAATGAAATGATTCTTTTTCGTACCTCTCTCAAATTTCACCTAGTTTATTTTAAGATTTATTTGAAAAAAATTCAGAACAACTTTTGGTGCTGTTTTTATTTTGTGTGTTAATTCTTTTATATTGCTAAAATAGGATTTTTGAAGAGAGGAGAAATGTTTCAAGTTTTGGAGTGCACCCTGCCTTTCCACACATTGAAGGCAAGCATTCTGAACCCCGGCATAATATTTTTGTGTGTTGGATGACACGTTCATAACATCACCTCACTTTGGAGAAACTTGTTATTTCATGTGATATGATCATATGCATATTAGTGATTTCCATGCTGTTGGAAATGAACACACTTGTGATGATAATCACCCTCATGTGCCTTGCATGCATACCGGCAGGAACCCGGGAAAACTTCTGCCTTGGGTAGGCATGAGTTTGTCGCCGGTCTCCGTCGGGACGGTTATGTCTGGTATGGCATGGTAAGGTGATATGAGCGGTGACTCTGTTGGATGAAATATATTCGTTATACTAATCATGCAGGGAATACTTAAACCTCCTGAGTCGACCGTAGATCGAGTCTTGTTCCAGTAACCCCGATACTTGTTTCGTACTACCACTCGTCTCTACAGCAAGTAGAGTACGGTTCAGTAAGTTGTCAACCTCTTTCTAGCACACACCGTACAGAGAGGCCATGGTGGAAGATACCGGTTGTAGCTGGTAGGCAGGCCACCTGGTCCGGGGGCATGGGTGTTTCCGGTTGGGACCGAGAGGGGAGGCCACCCCTTAGAGCGCGCGATATAAATTTGATCCCATGCTACGCGAGGTTGTAGCCTCCCCACTTAAAGTTTGCTTGACAGGTGTCGTGGGTGATTCCAGACATGTGTGAGTTAAGCTGGTGTGTGCAAGTTAGGTGTGTTTTCAACAAAAAGATCGTAGACGGAATTAGTCCCGATGGACTAAAGAAATCCGTTACTCGTGGGTAAAGAGTACACCCTCTGCAGAGAATAAACCTATACGAATAGCCGTGTCCATGGTTAAGGATTACAGTCTGGGATGGGTCAGGTGTCGGTCTTAGTGTCGGTCTTCGGAGGTGAAACTGTTAACCAGAAATGGAATTACTACTTGTGACTTGTGATAACGATGATTATTATTATTGTTGACTAACCCGTGATATTATTGTTATTATCGAGTATCTCTGGGATGGTTCTACCTCCGGGATATTCACTATGATTGTTTATTTTAAAGCCCTTTATGTGGTGTCGCTCAGACGCCCAACTGTGGCATTTCTTTTAAAGCCCTTTATGTGGTGTCGCTCAGACGCCCGCTTGTGGCATTTCTTTTAAAGCCCTTTATGTGGTGTCTCTCAGACGCCCGACTGTGGCATTTCTTTTAAAGCCCTTTATGTGGTGTCGCTCAGACGCCCGACTGTGGCATTTCTGTTAAAGCCCTTTATGTGGTGTCGCTCAGACGCCCGACTGTGGCATTTCTTTTAAAGCCCTTTATGTGGTGTCGCTCAGACGCCCGACTGTGGCATTTCTTTTAAAGCCCTTTATGTGGTGTCGCTAAGACGTCTGACTGTGGCTTTCCTTGTTATTTATTTCCTAAATTTTAATACTACTATGTTATTGCAATTTTATAAATAACTTGCTTGCACGCATCAGAGATTTATTTATCTTTTGTGACTGACGTCATGAGCATAAAATATTTTCAGCACATCATTGTTATATTATACCTGTGTTCATAATGTTTGCGAGTACATTCAAAGTACTCACTGGCTTGTCCCTGGCTATTGTCTTGGCCAGATTTTCTTGCACGAAGAGGAGCGACGCGATGACAGCCCCGGAACCTAAGTAATGGAGATAGCAGCCCCGCGAAGATAGGAGTTAACCTGGTCAGCTGTTCCCGTGGGAAATGGAGTCCCATAGACACTGATGTTTCACAACCCGCTTCCGCCATCAACCACCAGAAACCATTTGTTGTACTCACAGGCCAGAATGGCCTTGTACTACATATTTTGTTTTCTGCTTGGAATTTCTGTATCAAGTTGGAGCCTCATCAGCTAACAGTAATCCTGGGGCTGATGAGCACGACGGTCTTTTCTGGAAATTTATTACCCGGAAAACCGGTCATGACAGGAAGAGGCCGGACATGGCGGCGGAGAAGGGGCCGGACATGGCGGCGGAGAGAACGACATGGACTCCACGCAGCAGAGTTCGTCGGTACTAAGTTCAATCGTGCGGGACCCTCATGTTCAAGCATTGCTTCGCAAGGAGAGGAGTACTGAGAGAGCTGCTTCTAGAGAGGAGGCTAAGCTGGAGCAACTGGTGGTAGACTCGAACACTCCATTGTATGATGGTTGCAATCCTGAGGTGACCGGCCCGCTTTAGTTTCATGCTCCAACTCCTGAAGACGAAGGCTAAAAACAAATGGACCGACACTAGCCTCGATGAGCATCTCAAGTACCTAAAGGATGTTCTTCCCGAGGGTAATCTATGTCCTAGTAGTGTTGATGAGGCCAAGAAGATCGTGTGCCCTCTTGATCTGCCACATGTTAGATACCATGCATGCATCAACGATTGCATAATTTATCGGAAGGAGCAAGCGGAAAAAACAAGTTGTCTGGTGTGCAATGCTTCTCGATACAAGAAGGCCGGGAAGAAATGTCCCCAGAAAGTGGTATGGTACTTATCGATCACTCCTCGTCTCCAGAGGTAGTTTGTAGATCCCAAGGAAGCAAAGCTAATGCGCTGGTACGTGGAGAGGAAGAAGCCCGACGATGGAGATGATCCGAAGCTGAGACATGTCAAGGATGGAAGCCAGTGGAGAGCGTTGAACAGCTTCTATCGGCATTTTGAATGTGATGCAAGGAACATCATGCTCGGCGCGTATACCGATGGCATGAATCCGTTTGGCAACCAGAGCACCAACCATAGCACATGGCCCGTGTTTGTATGGATGTACAACCTCCCCCTGGTTGTGCATGAAATCGAAGTACATTCACATGAGCATGCTTATTCAAGGGCCGAAACAACCAGGAAATAATATTAATTTGTATCTGGGCTACTTCAGGAGGAGTTAGACACGTTACGGAAAACACCAGCCAAGACATGGGACGCCAGCAAAGGCGAGTATTTCAACATGAGAGCCGCGCTGATCACGATAGTGCACGACTATCTCGGTACCGGATATGTGGCTGGCCAGGTGTGCCATGGATATTGCAGATGCACGCAGTGCATGGATGATACGACATCTCAGCAGCTAACGTCAAGGAAAGATGGCGGGTCTGGGAAAATCGTGTACATGGGGCATCGAAGATGGCTTGAACAGGACGACCCGTGGAGAAACCGTGGAGATCTATTCAATTCTCACGCTGAGCATCGAGGACCTCCACGTAAGCGGAGCGGTGCCAAAATCGATGAGCTGTTGAAAAACTGGAAGCAGTACCTCGCGCTGGGAAAGACGATGAGAAAGGCGCCGGAGTCGCTGCTGAAGGTATGGAAGATGAGGTCTGTGTTCTGGGACTTGGAGTACTGGCACAAACTCGATACACCTCATTGCCTTGATCAAATGCATATCTGTAAGAATGTCCTTGAGAGCTTGCTCGCAACACTAATGAATATGCCGGATAAGACCAAGGATGGGCCGAAGGCAAGAAAAGACTTGCAAGATTTGAAAATCAGGGAAGATCTGCACATGCTGCCCTGTAAAATGTCAGACAAGACAGAGACGGAGACATAGGCACGGGAGAAGAAGAGCAAGAAAATAAAGAATGAGGATTATTGCCCCCCTTCTTGCTTCACCTTAAGTCAGGCTGAGATCAATCAATTCTTTAAGTGCCTTACCGGAGTCAAAGTTAGTTCCGGTTACTGTGGCAAGATAAGTAGATATCTAGACACACACAAGAAAAGGTTCAGCGGGATGAAGTCCCATGACTATCATGTGATGATGACGCAGATACTACCTGTTGACCTTGGAGGGATAATGGACAAGCACGTCCGTGACACGCTTATTGGTCTCTGCAACTTTTTCGACGTCATCTCTCGAAAGTCGATCAGTGTGAAGCAGCTCCGAAGGCTATAGGAAGAGATCATTGTGATACTTAATGACCTTGAGATGTACTTCCCGCCCGCGTTCTTTGACGTGATGGTGCATCTGTGTGTCCATATTGTGGATGGCATAATAGACCTGGGGCCGTCATTCATGCACAACATGATGCCGTTTGAGAGGATGAATGAGATCATCAAAGGATTCGTTCGTAACATGTCCCGTCCAGATGGAAACATCGTCCAGTGCTATTTGACACAAGAGTGCATCTCTCTCTGTGAGAATTTTCTATATGGCGCAGACCAGCCGCCTGGTGTTAGTGTTGGTGTGCCCGTTAACAAGCACGATGGGAGGCTCGAATGAGAAGGTCACTACAACGGTCGCAGGGAACTGCACGTGGCATACTCAGATCGACGCAGCGACTTTGACAGAGCAAACTTGGTAGTGCTACAACAGCTAGACGAGGTAGATCCTTTCGTGGCACTGCACAAAGAAATTATCGCAAAGAAGTATTGTGACTGGGGGGTATGCAGGACGGACGCCGAAGTTACTAGAGAGCACAAATCCACTTTCATGCATTGGTTCAAAGAGCATATTATTGCTAATCCCCCGGAGGAGGGCTCTAAGGACGGATTGCTCATATACGCCTTAACACATGGCCCCTCGCCCAACCACGTAACCTATCAGGCATATGATATCAACAGATACACGTTCTACACGGAGGCCAAAGATATGGACAGTGATGATCAGAACTCAGGGGTGACGATGGAATGCATGACCGGCAGCGACAACGGCGCAACTGAACGATTTTATGGAAGGGGCGAGGAGATCTGGGAGCTTGACTACTCTGGACTGCACAACATGACGATGTTCCGTGTCAGATGGGCTAAGAATGTCGAAATAGAAAGCCGGATTTTTACTACCATGACTATACCCGACGCCAAGAGCGCTACCGTGAACACTATCGCCAAAAATGAGCCATGGGTACACGCTAAGCACGTGACACAATGCTTCTTCATAACCGAACCATGCAATCCCAGTCGTGTTGTCGTGAGGAAAGGCAAAAGAAACATCATTGGAATGGATGGAGTCGCCAACGAGGAAGACTATGATTAGTACGACAACCCAATGAGGGAAGATGACGATGATGATGAAGTATACGTCAAAAGAAGAATCAATACTACATTACCAAAGAAAAATCGTACTCCATGGAAAAGGCAAAGTCACAATGAGGGGCTCAATTATTCTTCGACGAACAAGAAGGGAAAGAAGCTGACTCAAAAATGAAAACGTCAGCGCTGAGGAATCGGTCAAATGATGTAATATATATATGTTCCTATTTTGTATACACACTTAGCCATTATTATGCATGGGTCCAATGATGTAATATATATATATGTTCCTATTTTGTATACACACTTAGCCATTATTATGCAAGGGTCCAATGATGTAATATATATGTTCCTATTTTGCATACATATTTAACCGTCAAATGATGCAATATATATTGCCTTCCCTTCGTTCAGCGCTGAGGAAAAGAAAAAGGGAAACTGGTTATAGCAGTAGCGCTTTACTGAAAAAGAGCTACAGCTAGTCAAGGTAGGAGTAGCGGTTTCTGTAGAAAACCGCTATAGCTGCCCGTAATAGTAGTAGCGCGCTTCGTGTAAACGCGCTACTACTACGTCCACTTAACCCAAAATTCTCACTCTCCCTGCTTCATCCCGCCTCTTTTCCCCCAAATCCCCACTCTCTTCCCCGGCCTCGTCGCACCGCCGCGCCCGACCCAGGCGCGCTCGCCCCCGACCCCGGCGCCCTCACCCCTGACCCCGGCGCGCTCGCCCCCGACCCCGCCGCGCCCGACCCAGGCGCGCTCGCCCCCGGCGCCAGCACTCGCCCCCGACCCCGGCACGCTCGCCCCCGACCCGTCGGCCCTCGCCTCCCTCCTCTGCTTCCTCCCCTCCCAACCTCGGCCGTCGTGAGGCCTGCCTCCTCGGCCCTGCACCCTCTGTAAACCACCCCCCCTCTCTCTCTGCTAGCTAGGGTTCTTCGGTTAACTTACTTAGGTTTTAGTTATGTTAATTAGGTTATCTATTTAGTTATGAATTTAGATAGGTTTCAAAATTAGTTGAATTTATATGCAAATTTGAACTGGACATGTGATATGTGGATATGTCATGTTTTGGACATGTCATGTTTTGGTAAATGATCCGAGTGGCCTATGTTACGCCGGAATGTTGATTCATTTCCGTTTCGGTGAATTTCAGGCGCTCGATATGTCCATTTTTTAGCAAAGGTCATGCTGAAATTTCCCATGAATAAAGGCATGATTTGTGCTACATAGTTGGCATATCGAGTGCTGGCACATAGATTTCTTTTTTATGTCATTTCTCATTTATTCATACTTTTAGAAATAAATGAGGACACTTCATCATAGGAAACATGTCGAACAACGAAGAAACTAGGCCTTCTGACCAAGATGCATACGAGATGGATTATCAGGGTGAACAAGACTACCTCGACTTTTTGACTGCTAAGCAAGGTTTGTAGGTCCGCCTCGATGATGGTACTGACGCCGACATCGACACCGACGGCGCCGGCACCGATGGCGGCGCCGAGACCGGTGGGGAAGGTACCGGCAGGGAAGGTACCGGCGCCGATGCTGGTACCGAAAAGAGGAAGCATAAGCAGTAGAGGATACGAAAACCTAACAAACTAGGGATTGGACGACTTGTGATCACAAAGATGGCACCTGGCATGTTTGAGCCGTTAGAGCCGGAAGAACCTCGCAAGTGCTATGGGAACCAAGTAGGATGCATCCTACAGGAATGCGTGAGCATCAACGATGATGACTTAAGGAGTAAAGAACATTTGACGCAGTTGCTCCTAACGAAGTTGCACAAGATATTCAAGTTCCCCAACCGGGATGATAACATAGAACAACCGTGGGATGATCCGAAGATGAAAAAGATTAACAATCACGCCATAGGCATGTTCAGCAATGATTTGGCCTCCTGGAAAGGGAGGGTGAAACGAGCTATTGAGGCTGAGGAACCCCTGTCCAAGATTCTGGAGGAAAATCCGACACTTACGGAAGAGGAGTTCAAAAAGTTCAAGGACACTTGTGCTACCGAGGACGCCAAGGCTAAGGTTGCGAAATTCAAGAGCCTTCAGCAAAGGAACACGGGGAAGCATCGCCTCGGAAGTCATGGCTACCTCGGTAAAAGGCCCATATGGGATAAGGAGGACGCGGAATGTGAAGCCGCGGGTCTCCCAGATCCCTTCGCGAAGTTCACCAACCACTTGGAGCGTGACTTCATCAGGGCCCGCTACAAATGGGACAAGGAGAAAAAGGTTTTTTAGACACACCAGATCATGAGGAAATTGATTAGACTACTGGAGAAGCAACACCAGCTTGCAGCCGACAGACCTATTTCTCCGATGAGGCCCAAGTGGGATACCCCTCTCAATCGGGCCTTGAACGAACTTAAGGGACTCCCTTTGGGCCAGCAGCCGCAATATGGTCGTGTGCACGGCGCTGGAGACGGCGCCACGTGGAAGGTGTTTTACAACGAGCGCCCGGAGGCCAAGAAGCAGAAAAAGAAGTTTAGTCAGGCGGACATCGACGCGAAGGTGAAGCTTGAGGTCGAGAAAAAAGCAGCTGAGGACGCGAAAAAAGCAGCCGAGGACAAATATGAGTTGTTACAGCAGGCAGTCAATGCAGCTGTAACTGCCTGCAGAAATGATTTTGCTACTAACTTGGTTCCAGTTATCATCAACTGGACGAAGGAAAATCCTGACAAGACAATACATGATTTCCCGTTGCCCAGTTTCATCAGGAGCAACTCCATGAACAACAACATCATCACACCATCACTTGCCCACGCAACCAGGCCTCCTCTCGCAGCCGCTCTCGCTCATAGCAGCCCGTCCTCAGTCTCTGGCACGCTCGATGGGCCTTCGTCTTTGGATGAGCTTGACGCCATCACGGTAATTACATGTCGCACCACTATATATATAATATTCCATTTTTGTTGCCTTTCGGATGTGTTACGCCACAGACATATGTGTTTGCTGATAGTGCCGGCTGATGTAATTTGTCCTGTAGAACAGAGAATGGATGATGAGACGGAGGTCGACCCTATGGATTTCCTAAATACAAACGCGTATGACTGTGACATAGAATTGATGAGTCAACCATATGACGAATCGGGCTATCAGCTTGCTAATGAGGATATGGATGATATGACCGGGCAGGAAGGTCGTAGCAGGGATTGCAAAAAGTCTCTCTTCATGAAATCCGCACAGGACACGCCTGAAGATGCCGCCTCAACACAGGCTCAACTATCCGGGCGCGAGGGTCGTATAGTACTTAGCCCGGGAACACTGGGGCAGGGGTTAAGGAAGGGTCTAGATGGTGTGCCCAAGAAAAAGGAGAGAAAGAGATTGGGGAAGATAGCTGCCTCCAAACAAGCTAGAGCACATAGCAGCCAGACGATGCATTCTGAAGAGCATGTACCCGTGAAAGGTGCGGCCATGTTCCATCTCACGGGCGAGCCGATGCTACCGCTGAAACCGCTGGAGGCACTATCAGGGGATCTCAGGAGACTGCACGACCATGTGCTGTCGACTGAGAAAAGCCTACTAGCCTCAAAGGATCCAGGATATCCGACATACGCGGATCGTGTGCCTGAGGGGAAGTGCTACGTCGAGACACGGCCCGCGGAGGTGTTCTTCCTGTGGTTTGACCATATCTTTGAGATGTTTCTGACAAGGCGGCTCGATTTTACAATCGTCCACCTTTTTGCGCTACATATGAGCTCCGCCATGAAGAGTGAAGAAGTCTCGCAAATCAGTGTGGCGGATCCGTACTACATGCACGAGTCTTTCTTGAGTCTCGGCGACTTTCAGCGTGAAACTGCTAGGGACTACCTCCAAAACTTCATGGTACAGAATAAGGACCGGGAAATTGTGCTCGTGCCTTATCATCCAAAGTAAGTAAGTTTCAAACAACTCTTTCATACATTTCAATCATTCCTTCTCTCTCTATGGGGAATAATTTGAGGTGTCTTTTCCCCGCAGCAACGGGTGCGCCGTCCATATCGTTCTTTACCCGCAAGTCTCCTATGGCGTGTATTTTGACCCTTCTAGAGACTACGGGAAAAAATACTACACCCACATAATGAATATTCTAGATGATGCTCTCCAAGGCTTCAGCTTTAGAGGTGGCCACATGCAGATCAGGAAACACAGGAACAAGAACATGAGTTTCGCACATAAAACTAACTTCTCCTGCATCCATGTCCCAAAACCAAGCAAGAAGGATGGATTATACATCCTCCATCTCATGATTCAGTTCAACACGGATCACCAAAAGCTTCGCATGAGAAGCAGAAATGATGATCATATCCACAAGTGGCTAGAATCCCATGGAGAAGCGGATTATAAACTTAGAGATGACTTCTTTCGCATCCAAAGCGACATTGCGACGATCATCATGAAAGAAGTCATCGATGAGAAGGGGATGTTCCACCACGGCCCTATATCGTGAGCTGACGTCCGAACTCGCATAGGCATGCAACGTCTAGACCTCACGCCGTTCAAGAAGCTAGGGTCCATCCTCGATGATATGGAAGGATGGAACTTCTAGTGATTTATGATGCCGATGATGATGATATGTGTTGGTTGAACTTGTATACTATTTGTAGTGATGAAACTTTGTGATGTCCACGATCCGTGCCGAACTTGCGTAACGCTACTTTGTTAGTTTCCGTACGATGACCTGCGTACCTCTAGTTAATTAATTTGCATACTGTATGTTGCATCTAGTTGCTAACCCTTTCTTTTTTGGTGTTCTCTAGTATATTTTGTTGCATATATATGATTGTACATCGTCTTCATGAACATGCATCTCTAACAGGTACCTAGTTTGTTGATGGCGAGATGGAACTGCTATGTCGTGTACAAAGGGAAGGTTCCGGGGGTGTACAGCGAGTGGCATGAGTATCAGGCGCAAGTGAATGGGTTCTCAGACGCCAGCCATAAAGGCTTCAAAAGCAGACAAGAAGGAGAAGCTAGTTACTTGAGGTTCACGCTAGCGCGAGAGAGGACTCGTAACCGCCATCTCATGTACTGCATAGTTCCGCTATCACTCATAGTGATAGCTCTTCTCGTGTATACCTTTGTTTAGATGGATGATGTTGTAGTTGCAAGTATTCGAGACTTGCATGTATCGCTATTTTTGAGATGATGACAAGATACCACTTTGTGTTGGATGATGATTATGACGAGACTATTTGTATTTATATGCTATGATTACATTTGTGGTCTCACAGGCATTTGTATGTGTATCATGATGACATTTGTATGTGCTAAAGATTCTTCTATTAAACCTGTCCAAATACAAAACAAATATGTCGGAAAAAAACCAAAAAACTACTAAAATTAGCAGTAGCGAGTGGAGAAAAGTTAGCAGCAGCGCGGTAGTAGCAGTAGCGCGCACAGGAGAAGCACGCTATAGCTATTAGGAGTAGCGAGCTTCCTTTAAGCGCGCTGCAACTACACTTGTGTAGCAGTAGCGCGGGTGAGCACGTGCTACTGCTACGTATTAGCTGTAGCGCCTTATTAGTAGTGCCAGTCCCTGCGCTACTGATACACCTAAAACCCGCGCTGCTGCTAGCCTTTTCCCTACTAGTGTATAATAGCATGGAACAATAAAAAATTATAGATACGTTGGAGACGTAGCAAGGACTGCCCCAACCAACTCTCCAAGCCAGCAGGATCCGGCTCCCTCCGCAACAATGGACCTGGCAATCATCAGAATATGGCGTCTTCGCTACCCAGCGAGGCGCACTCTGGTCACACCCGGACCCGACACAACCCCGCCCCAATGACTGTCGGCGCCTTGGGTGACAAGCCGGCCTTGGAGGACCGACGCCGGCTCGACCCTCTGCTCCAAACCGGCCGACGCCCGACTACGGTCGACCCGGCCGCCCGCGGAGCGGTCACCAGCCGGCTGGGCTCCCGCGCCATTCACGATACCGATGCCCGCCACCGCCTCGACCGACTCGCCCTCTCCCAGGAGCTGGAGGAGAGCGGCCCTGTTGGCCTGGCGTGCTTCGGTCCACGCATCCGGGACGACCCTTTACCAAAGGGTTCATCCTCCCCCGCGACACCCCCAAGTACAACAGCACCGTGAAGCCGGAAGACTGGCTCACCGACTACACCATCGCCGGTGGTAACCACCGCCTTGCCGTGCGCTACGTGCCGCTCATGCTCCAGGGATCTGCCCGCACGTGGTTGAACAGACTGCCGGTGGGCATAATCAATGCATGGGTCAACTTCGAGCAAGCTTTCATGCGCAACTTCAGCGGCACCTATAAACGACCCGGCCGTCCCAACCAGCTCGCCATGTGCGTGCAGGGACCGATGGAAACCTGCCGCGAGTACCTCGCACGCTGGACCGAGCTCGGGAATAGCTGCGAGGGTGTTCACGAAGTCCAAGCGATCCAATACTTCATCAACGGATGCTGGGATGGCACCCTCCTCAAGCACAAGCTCTTACGCTGTGAGCCGGCCACCATGGTCGTGCTCATGGTGACGGCGGACAAGTATGCCAACGCCGACTCCGCCATGAAGATCCAGGTGGCACTGGATTAAGCCGGCAAAGCGAAGTCGGTTCCCCCTCCAAAGCCGGCCGGCGAAGGAAGCCGGCAGCAGCAGAACCAGCAGAACAACAAGCGCAAGGCCAATCAGCCGGCCCAGTGCTACGACAACCGGCTTGTCGCGGCCGCCGAACAGGCGCCCGCGACCGACCCGGCTGCCAAGCACCGGTAGACCGGCAGGACGACATGGCAACCCACCATGAGCTTCGAGGAGATGCTCGACGCCCCTTGCAAGCACCACAGCGGAGCAAGGCCGTCCGCGCACACACTTCAGCAGTGTGCCATCGCCAAGCGCCTCATGAGGAGCGACGTCCCGCCTCCTCCGGTCCCGGCTTCGGGAGCGGGGTGGCCACCTCCACCTCCGCCACCGCCTCCGGCTAGAGGCACGATGCGCGACGACACCTACCCGGCCCAGAACGCGACCTACGTCGTCTTCACCAGCCTCGGCGACGACAAACATATTGAGCGCCTCCTTCGGCAGGAGGTGAACACCGTCATCCCGGCAAAACCAGAATACATGCACTGGTCGGAGCGCCCGGTCACATGGACCTGGCAAGACCACCCGGCTGTCATGCTCAGTCCAGGTAGCTATGCCCTCGTCCTCAACCCCACCATCGTCGCGCCTCGGTGCACCTGCAAGTTCTCTTGAGTCCTCATCAATGGCGACAACAGCATCAACATCCTCTACCACGACACCATGACCAAGCTCGGCCTCGAGGCCAAAGACCTGGTGGCGACCCAGACGATCTTCCACGGCATCGTCCCCGACCTCTCCTGCTCTCCAACCGGCCGGATCTGGCTCGACGTCTTGTTCGGCGACAGCCACCATTTCTGACGCGAGTCGCTCTGGTTAGAGATGGTGGACCTGACCAGAGCGTACCATGTGCTATTGGGCCGGCCCGCACTCGCCTAATTCATGGCGGACCTGACCTGCGCGCCGGGTCCGAAAGGCCTCATCACCATCACTGGTGACTACCGCAAGTCCATAGAGTGCGCCTGAGATGGTGCCAAGCTGGCCGAGTCGCTGGTCATAGCCAAGGAGCGGCGCCAACCCGACCGGATCGTTGTCTTGGCCAATGAGACATTGGCTGAGTCCATCCCGGCCGAGGAGCCGGCCGACGAGGCCTCGTTTAAGCCCTCCAAGGAGACCAAGAAAGTGAAGCTGAAACCGGAAGACCCCGGCTGCAGCAAGTATGTTGTCGTGGGCACCCGCCTCGACAGCAAATAGGAAGGCGAGCTCGTCGAATTCCTTCGTGAGAATCGGGATATTTTTCCATGGACCCCGAAGGACATGCCGGGTATTCCGAGGAAGTACGCCGAGCACAAACTCCATGTCCGCAAGGACGCCAACGTTTTTCCGAATAGAAGAGAAGAACCATTGGTGAAGAGGTTGCCAAGCTTTTGGTGGCCAGCTTCATCATGGAAGTGTTTCACCCCGGGTGGCTGGCCAACCCAGTCCTCGTCCTGAAGAAGAACAAGACCTGGCTCATGTGTATCGATTACACCAGCCTGAACAAGGCCTGCCCCAAAGATCCATTCGCCCTCTTCAAACGCAGCTCCACCGGCGTGTTCCAGCGCTGCGTCGAGCAAGACAAGGGCAGTGAGATCCTCCTCGACATACACCAGGGCGAGTGCGGGCACCACGCCACCTTGCGGTCCCTAGTGTTGAAGGCTTTCTGCCATGGTTTCTACTTGCCCATGACCCTCCAAGAAGCCAAGTCGCTCGTCCTCAAGTGCGAGGGATGCCAGCGCTTTAGCAAGCGCAGCCACCAGCCGGCGTCGGCACTCCGGACCATCCCGATCACCTGGCCCTTCGCGGTCTGGGGACTCGACATGGTGGGGCCCTTCAAGACCGCTCGAGGCGGCATGACGCATTTGCTGGTGGCGGTGGACAAGTTCAGCAAATGGATCGAAGCTAGGCGAATCAAGAAAATAGACGGGCCAACGGTCGTCCGATTCGTGAAGGACATCGCGGTGAGCTACGGCATGACAAACAACATCATCACGGACAACGACACCAACTTCACCAATGGTGCTCTCACGTAGTACTGCTCCATCTCCGGCATCCGCCTCGACTTGGTTTCCATTGCACACTCGCAGTCCAATGGCCAGGTCGAGCGGGCCAACGGCCTCATCCTATTCGGCATCAAGCCGCGGCTCGTCGAGCCGCTCTTCCATTCACCTGGCAGTTGGCTCGATGAGCTGCTGGCCGTCCTCTAGAGTCTTCGAATAACGCTAAACCGGTCGACCGGGTTCACCCCATTCTTCCTCATCTATGGAGAAGAAGCCATCATCTCGACCGACGTCGAGTTTGACTCGCTGCACGCCATGATGTACATCAAAGACGAAGCCAAAGAAGCCCGCGAAGACGGTGTCGACATGCTCGAAGAAGCACATCTCCTAGCGCTCAGCCACTCAGCCATTTATCAGCAAGGCCTGAGGCACTATCGCAGTAAGAAGATCAAACCCCTCGCATTCCGAGAGGGAGACCTTGTCCTCCAACTCGTCCAGCAGCAAGCCGGCCAGCACAAGTTGTCCTCCCCGTGGGAGGGCCCCTTCATCATCGGCAAGGCCTTGTGCGATCTCAACGCCTAATACCTCATCGACGCCCGCAAGTAAAACAAGCGCAAGAGGGACACCGCGGGCGAAGAAACAACTCGGCAGTGGAATGCGGAACTCCTTCGCCCATTTTACAGTTAGCCGTGTGCATGTATGTATCACTGCCTTTTGTAATCCATCTAAAAACCATGGAGCTCCCGAACGACGCTCGGGGGCTGCCCTTTCTGGCCAAGCTATTGTGTCTCCCGCATTTATACATTATTGTGGCTCGGAGGCTGGCCGAGTTAGTCACTACCCGCCGCCTTACTCAGCGGTTCTTGACGCGTTGGGATTGCCACGGCCTCCCGCTTTGACTTAAGCCATATAACAGGCTTCGGTTGTCAGCTGGCAATTGTGCAAGGCCAGAGCACCAGCACACCACGAACACTAAGTAAAGGACCGTCGGTTTACCCAACCCGGCCATGCCACTTTAAGTTACCACACGACCGGCTGCTCGCCAACTGGCTTTGCCAGGTTACCGCCAGCCAGCCTAGTGGGTGTTTCTCTCGCGCTCAAACATTTCGAATGCCTAAGTACTTCATGCTGCTCTCAAAGGTCGAACTCCTTGTAACGGACTGGAGCCTCGGCCATCAGACTCGCGGGGGGCAGGGGGAGCCCAAGAGGGGAAAGTCGCAAGAAAACGGCTCTATAGACGATGAGCAAAAGCATGAGCATCCACGAAATTCATACATGCCGCTGTCGGTGTTCTGGGAACGGGGGTCCCCAGACTTGCCTGCCTGCGGCCTGCGGCGTGGCTCAAAGGAGGCCCAACATGGCCCATCTTCCTCAACACAAGACTCAAGACCCTCGCGAGGGGCCAAGCCTCGCGGAGCGGACGACACGGCGCATCCTCAGGCGCAGCCTCCTCAGGCGGGCTCGGGAGGAGGCGGAGAAATCAAGGCGGGGTACCTCGCGAGGTGCCCATGACGCAAGCCATGACGACTCAGGGCGCCAGGCGGGCGCCAGCGCGCGCAGCGTCCTTCTTTCCTCTTTGGTGCAAAGGGGGCAAGCGCAGCCACGGAGTATCGAGGCATCAGGCAAAGGTTGCCATTTCGGTGCAACGAGACCAACACCAGGAGGACTACGAGATGGAGGTCACCATGGATCCCAGCACGACGTCACCACAGAGCCTTTGGCAGGCGAAGACCAACTTTAGTCAGGATAAGTGTACTAGATGTTCCCCTTCGAATTGGCCAATTGTTGGCGCCCTTCCCGCTCAATATTTGGGAAGAGGCCTAGGGCCTTTGCCTATAAATAGGACCGGCCACCCACGTAGCGGTTCGATCTCAACTAGACGGACGACAAGTGAGAGAAAAGCAGAGAGAGTGAGTGAGAGAGAGAGAGAGGGAAGGGTGAATGAACTCCTCCTAGCGGTTCATCACCCCAGCCAAGAACAGACCCTCGCGAGGCTGTTCTTCCTTGTATTGTTCATCATCATCAGCCCCAAGAGGCAATCCACCCACCACACACTGGAGTAGGGTATTACACCACAACGGTGGCCCGAACCAGTATAAACCTTGTGTCTCTTGTGCAGTTCTTTTAGTAGTTTAGATCTTTGCGAGACGGGGAGGTAGAAGGCGTGATCTTCGCGCGCACCCCAGTGTTCGAACCTTAAGGGTCTGCCGGAACCCGTGATCCGACATCTAGCGCGCCAGGTAGGGGTGCGCCGGAATCTGTCCTCCACCACTCCGTTCTCCTCCAACCGTCGCATCCATGTCCGACGCTCGTCTGGCCCGCGCCGAGCGCCGGGCCGCCATCGCTTCTCGCGTCGCCCAGATGGCCCCCATCGGTGGGCGTCCTCGTCGTTCCCCGTCTCCCGCCGTCAACACCGCCACCGGCCCGGCGGGGGGCGAGCAGCAAGCGTCGTCTCAGCATCCATCCATGCGCCAAGACGGCCGCACTGCTACTCCATCGCTCGCACCAGCTGGCTCTTCGTCCCGCGTGCTCCGCGCACCCTTGGAGGCTCGAGCTGCGCTCCTCGCGGCAAACGAGCTCCTACGCTACCGCCCCGTCGACGACGTCTACGAAGAGTGGCTCGACCGCGTCGCCGAGCTCGTGCGCGCCGCAGAGGGCTCTTCCGCGCCGTCCGTTCCTTTGCGCCACACCCCGCCCCGCACGGGCAACGAAGCTCCAGAGGCACACCAGCCGCCTCCTCTTCAAGAAGATGCCATGGCTCCAAGGCGCCTGGCCCCTGGGCGGAACCCGCTCCGTCAGGTGCCAGCGCAATAAGAATGGAGCTACCAAGAAGTCCCTCGCCCGCAAGGAGCTGCCCGGGCGCTCCCTGCTCCGGCATGCCGCGACCCTGCTCCAGCTCTGGCGCGCCAAGACCCTGCTCTGCTCCTAGCTGCTGCGCGTGGGGACCCTCAAGACCAAGCTCTCCACCAGCTGAAGCCTTTCATGGCCACCGCCGGCTGCCGCGCCTACACCACCGAGTTGCGCAGTGTCGCGTGGCCCGGTAAGTTCAAACCAGACCTGCCTCCTCGCTACGACGGCACAACTGACCCCGTAGAGTTCCTCCAGCTCTTTGAGCTGGGCATCGAGGCTGCCAGCGGGGATGAAAAGGTCATGGCGAACTGGTTCCCCATGGCGCTCAAGGAAGGAGCTCGAACCTGGCTCCTGAATCTGGCTCCAGGCACGATCTCTTCCTGGGACCAGATGCGCACCCGCTTCATCGCCAACTTCCAAGGTACTCGTGACCGGCCACCTGCCGTGAGCGACATGCGCCGCATCAAGCAACAACCCGGAGAGACCCTGCAAAAGTACATCCAGCGCTTCAATAGCACATCCCTCGAGATCCCCAAGGTGTCCGAGGAAGCCATCATCTCGGCCTTCTCCGATGTTGTGCGTAACGTCAAGATGAAGGAGGAGCTAGCGATGCACGAAGACCTCTGCATCTCCCTGGAGCTGTTCAACTTGGCGAGCAAGTGCGCCAGGGCTGAGGAGGGACGTCTCTCCCTCCTCGAGCTGCCTGCCGCGGACCCAGAAGAGAAGAAGCCCAAGGCCAAGGACGTGAAGCGCAAGGGGGCTGCCGTACTCGCAGCAGAACCAGACACCAAGCGGGGCATGGATCTGCCCGAACCCTCCAGGGGCAGCCGGTACTGTGTGTACCACGACCTCCACACCCACAACACCAACGAATGTCAAGAACTCCGTGCCGTACGAGAAGGAAGGATCGGCCGTCGCCCTGACCGTGCTGACCGGGGCTACGGCCGAGGAGGAGGAAGAAACCCAGGATGTTGGGAAGATCGCGGCCCGCGCTAGGGGTGGCGCGACCAACCTCGCGAGGACCGCTGGTGGGACTTGCCTCGCGAGGGAGACTGGAGGGATCAACCTCGTGAGGATCGCCCTCATGGCAACACAGGCCTGCCTCCGCTGCCGCCTCAGCCAAGGAGGAACGAAGACGGCCATCAACACGAGGGGGCTGGGGGCTTCCAAGAGCCGCGCGCAATCGCCTGCATCCTCGACGGAGCTCAAGCCCCAGCCTCTCAACGTATCTTCAAGCAGTTTGCCCGCGAAGTGAATGCAGTTCTCCCCAAGCTCGAAGCAACGCGCCCCCTCAGGTGGTCGGTGTGCGCCATCACGTTTAGCTCAGCAGACCAGCTCAAGTGCGTGGCCACGGCCGGAGTCCTCCCGATGCTTTGCTCCCCAGTGATCAGCAACGTGCTGGTCACCAAGACCCTCATCGACGGAGGGGCAGGGCTCAACGTCCTGTCCGTGGAAACATTCAACAACCTCCAACTGCCATATGACCAGATTCAGCCAACCAAGCCTTCCTCCGGAATCATCGACGGTTCCACAGTCCCGATCGGGCAGGTCCGCCTCCCTGTCACCTTCGGGGCTCGCAGCAACTACCGCACCGAGCTCATCGACTTCGACGTCGCCCACATCCGCCTGCCATACAACGCAATCCTCGGGTACCCAGCGCTGGCCAAGTTCATGGTCGTGACTCACCACGGCTACAACGTCCTCAAGATGCCAGGAAATGGCGGCGTCATCACGGTGCCCTGTGAAGAGAAGGATGCAGTGTGTTCCCTGGAGCGAGCCTATCAGGCCGCGTCGCTAGAAGACCTAGATCGCGGAAGCAGAAGGCTTCCTGAGACCACCCCCAAGAAGAAGAAGACATCGTCGAGCTCAGCCCCTCAGGAGGCAGGCCCTGCAGGGCCCGTGTCTGCCCTGGGGGAACCCCCTTCCATCGCATAGGAAAGCGCGCCCGGCGCCCTCCTCAGGCAGGGCTCGGGGGCTCTCACCTGGAGGGCCACCGACCTAGCCAGGGTCACGAGGGAGGCGCTTGGGCACCATGTGGAGGCGTGCTTCGAAGCACGTTTCCCTCGAGAAGGAGCCAGGCAAGGAAGGTCAGACCAGCAGGAGTTCGTTAACGAGGCCATTCAAGAACTACAGGAGTCAAGGATCATGAGAGGTTGCCGCCGTCTACCAGCTGTGGCCCCACATCCAGGCGAGGATGGTGGGCTGCGCGTCTGCGTCGACGTACCAGGGCTCAATCAGATCGCCACGATAGAGCGTCTCTGGCCCTCGCAAGTGGGGCGCTGCGGGGGTCCACCCCATAGCTATGTTCGCATGCCTTATGGCCTCCCGAGCATGGCTGCGGCGTACCAGCGCCTCATGAGGGGCATCATGGAGGCTCAGGAAGACAGGCATTCCGCGGCCTTGGCAGAGATGAAGATAGCTCGCGAGGAATCACCAGTGACTCCGAAGCCTCCTGAGGCCCCGGGGCCTGGGGGCTCGTAAGGATCAGCTTCCGCAGCCCACCAAGTCTGCTGCACCAACGCCACTTCGCCGACGACATCCTCAGGTGACAACTTTCAAGCTTCATTCCCAGCTGGGAGCACCCTCCCAGGGTTGCATCACTCCCAGGCCGCGTGGGTCCGTCCCTGCGGCATGTATCCCCTTTTATTTTTCGGTCGTTAGTTTGCCTTGATGGGGGCGCCCCTCGGGCTGCATCATCCCCAAGCCACTCGGGCTAGGCCCAGCGGCGTGTATCTCCCTCGCGTTTATTTCCAATTATGCATTCGCCTATCACGCTTGATTGCTTGATGCCTGTCCGCGGCATCCCTTCTTCTCCATGTCGGCCACTTGCACGTTAAAGGGGGGTGCCTGAGCATCGCGACTCAGGTCTCTTACTGGCTCTCCAGCCCTCACCCTCTAGCCTTGTCCACGGCATCGCGACCTGGCATACCAGCGACGGCTGAGACAAGATCGAGGGCCGGGACCCGAGGTCGTAGAGTACCGGCATCTAACCAAATTTTGCAGGGACACATCTCAAGATACGGCCCAGTGCCAGGCGCAACCCGCCTAGAGGTAGGGCCTCATGAGTCCCGCGCTGGCTCACGGGTGCCCAGATACACCTCACCTAGCCCTACCGTGCCGGCCACGTGTCAGGGCGGGGTTGTACACGCCCCGTGGGCTCCTCCCGGAGGGGAGCCCCCTCCCACGTACCAGTGGAAGCACCATGCTCCACGCTGGCTGACGACATTGCCGAGGAGCGGCTATGCCCATACACATACGGAAGCGCTATGCTCCGCGCTGGTGATAAAAAGGGGGGTGGCCTCTGGGCCGCATTAACCTCAGGGAGCCCAGAGCTCAGTGGCTGGCCTCGTCGCAACGCCTCCCCTCAGGAGTGCCGCGCGAGGGGGCTAGGCACGGGGGCTACGACTGGGTCACGCCCAGACGTACGCCGCCCAGCCAGGCCCCTCGGGCCTGGTTCGTCGCGCGTCTCTCCCTGAGCGGAGCCAAGGTATGAAGGCTGTTTGCACGTCAAGGGGGACCCCTGAGCATCGCGACTCAGGGGTTTAACTGGTCCCATGGCCCCTCACTCCTTAGTTCCGAAAGGCTATGCTGGGTGAGGTACGCGCGGGGCCGGGCTCTGCAGACGTAGAACGGTAGCCCCGCTTACATTGCACCTCATCACCCCCTGTTTGCGCGTCAAGGGGGGCTCCTGAGCATCGCGACTCAGGAGCCTAACTGGCTCTGTAGCCCCTCACTCCTTAGTTCTGAAAGGCTATGCTGGGTGAGGTACGTGCGGAGCCGGGCTCTGCAGACGTAGAACGGAAGATACACCTACATCGCGCCTCCCTACTTGTTGTTCGCACGCCAAGGGGGACTCCTGAGCATCGCGACTCAGGAGCCTAACTTGTCACGTAGCCCCTCACTCCTTTGGTCCCGTCCTGGTTTTCGGTCGGGGCTAATGCTGGGTGAGGCACGCGCGGGGCCGGGCTCTGCCGGCGTAGAACACAAGCAAGTAGGGAAGAAAAGCATAAAATTCAAGGAACTTAAAAGCAAATATTATAGTCCATACTGTCGTCTCAATACCAAATGCAAGTTTAAATGCCTCCCCGAGGCGTGATGCATGTGTAGGAATTGAAAGAAGAACAGGGATGGAACGGAGTCACTTGTTGGCGGTGAAGCTATGCGGAGTGGCTTCGCCTCGTGGAGCAGCAGGGTTGGCAGCGCCTTGCTTTGGCTTGGTGCTGAAGGCCCGGAACTTCCCCAGCAGCGCCTCCGCGCGCCCCTTCACGGCTTCGACAGCGGCGGCAGCACCCTCGCCGCTCACCGGTTCCAGTAGGCCGTCGAGGTCGGCATTGGGATCACGAAGGTAGATGTGGGCGAAGACCCGCGTCAGCACAGCAGAAGACAGCACACGCGCCTCGGCATCGGCCGTGGGGCCGATGCCAAGGGCGACGTCCCCAAGGGCCTTAACCAGGAAAGGAAGCAGCTTGGCGGGGCCGTCACCATCACCGGCTAGCGGGTTGTCCAGGCCGCTCTCGTAAAGCGTCTTCAGCGAAGCGCGGGCATCTTTCTCCATGTTCACGAAGGCCACGCGATCCTCGGCAAGAACCTTGGCCTTGCTATCCAGCTCGACCCTCATCACCTCCAGCTCCTCCCCCAGCGCACTTAGGCGGTCGCGACGCTTCTTGAGCTTGGCCTCCCGGCCCTCGATGGCCGCCTCACGAGCCTTCATGCCTTCTTCTTGTTCCTGGCGAAGACGAACCTCATTCGCGAGCTGGTCCCGCAGGCCTTGCAGCTCGTCCTCCAGCGCCTTGCAACGACCGCGGACTTCAACCACCTCTCCCAGGGCCGCGTCTCGGGCAGCCTTCGTCTCGAGGGTGGCCTCCCTCTCCCCGTCACAGGCCGTTGAGGCCTGAACCAACGCCGCCCGAATCGAAGCATCAGAACGAATCCACCCTGAAGCCAGTTCCAGGCGCCCGGCCACCAGGCGAGTGTCGGCGCCAAGAAGATCCTGCCGCAGCCGGTCCAGTTCAGCAACGGCACGCTCCAAGATGGAAGAAGGAGGCGGAGAAACATCGGTGTGCTCCAAGACAACAGGAGGAGCCGGGGAAGCAACGGTCGATGGAATGGGAGGAGAAAGTAGCAGCGGCGAGGCCGCAGTGTCCCGAGGCGGAGTCCGCTGCGTCTCCACAGCTGTAGCAGCGGCGCCAGACGAGGGTGCCTCGGGAGTCATTCGAGCCATGGGGGCTGGGCTTGCCCCAGCCAGCTCAGCCAAGCCTCGCAAGGATGAGCGGGCAGGAGAGGCCCGCGCGTCACGATCTCCCTCCCTTGCAGGTGAAGGCGTCACCGCAGATGGGACCTCGAGGGCTCCCTTCGGCTTCTTCGCCGCTGGCGCTAGCCTATTCAAAGAGAAGCAATCATCAAGCCTCGTCGGTGGAACGAGAAACGAAAGATCAATTATCAAGCACTTACGGGTCATCACCGGTGAGCTCGGGCAGCCTCCGGCCCAACTTGAAGCCTGACAGCCGGCTGGAAGGGTCGACCTCAGAAGCAGAAGGCGCGTCCACGGTTCGCCCCAGAGTCAGGACGGACCCGCGGGGGATCGACCCAGTCCTGCCACTCTCTGGGATCGTGGGCGAGCTCCCGCTACCCATTACATCATCGTCATCATCATCATCATCGCTCGGCGGAAGGCGGAGAGTGCGGGACCCGCGCCGGGAGAGGGGAGCCCTCGATTCTCCATCAGTCGCCCCAGAGTCGGGCCCCTCTCCCCGCTCCTCTTCCTCCTCCTCATTGCTAGAGTCGCCAGAGGGCACATCCACCGGTCCTTCCGAAGCCGCCGCGGGCACGAGCCCGTCCTCGTTAAAAACAGGCATGGACTTCACCACCTGCTCCCTGTCGTCGCGAAGGAACAAGGGCTTGGGAGCGCCCTTCAACCTTGCCACCTCGCCCCCGACCGGAGATTGGAGAACCACGGTCACATCCTCTTCGTCCACAGCCTCGGGGCTCGGATGAGGCCTCCACATTGGAGGAGAGTACCGCCGGAGTGGAGCCAGCTGGTGCTCCAGGAACTCCTTTAGCAGCGACGCACCGGTCAACTTCGCCACCGCCATGTTGGCCGGCCTCAGGTCGGCGTCCATCTTCTCCAACACCAGTTTCACGCGGGGGTCCATGAGCTCCGCTCGGCACCAGTCGCTGGAGCTCACGGGCTTCTCCGCGGGCAAGATCAGCCAAGGGTGGATGCGCCCGGCATCTACCAAGACCCACTTGCTCCTGAAGCCCTCAATCCTCTTCCCGGGATTCGAGATGGCAATGGTGCCGCCATACGCGACGAAGCCCGCGCACGCAGAAGGAGAGCCGCCGGAGACCCGGAGGGAGAAGTAGTGGCGCAGCAAGGCCACCGAAGGCTGCACCCCTACATGGGCCTCGCAGTAGTAAGCGAAGATCGCCAGAAGAAGGACAGAGTTGGGGTGGAGATGCAGAGCCTGCAAGTTGTAATGGCGGAGGACAGAGAAGAAGAACTCGGAGAAGGGAGGCACCAGGCCCGCAGCATTGGAGCTTACAAAGAGAGGATAAAAGGTGCTCCCTCGGCCCTCAGGGGTGGCGGAGCCAGCCTTGAACACCTTCGTCCCATTGATGCCCTGCGCCGCCGCCATCCGGCGCAGCCGGGCAAGGCCCGCCTTGGGCACATTCGGCAAGTCCAGAGCAGGAGAATACCAAGCTTCGGCCGGAGGCTGGCGAGGCGCCATGGCTTCCTAGGTCGCGCAGCTGGAGTAGATCTGGAAGTTTGGAGGAAGAAAGGGAAGGCACAAGAAAGGGGATCTGAGCAGTGACCGGAGAAAGCAAAAGGCGAAGTCTGGGCAGATGCCGCTCCTTTAGCAACCTGCGCGGTTGCTGAAGCACTTGCGTCCAATCAACCGCCACGCGGCACCCAAGGCCCCAGGTTGTTAGGGCCCGCGGCACTTCGCCCTTGGCCCTTTCACCTCTCGGCACGGCCAAGTCCTTGCGCGCCTTGGGCCTGGGGGCTACTGTCGGCGTTCTAGGAACGGGGGTCCCCAGACTTGCCTGCCTGCGGCCTACGGCGTGGCTCAAAGGAGGCCCAGCATGGCCCATCTTCGTCAACACAAGACTCAAGACCCTCGCGAGGGGCCAAGCCTCGCGGGGCAGACGACACGGCGTATCCTTAGGCGCAGCCTCCTCAGGCTGGCTCGCGAGGAGGCGGAGAAATCAAGGTGGGGTACCTCGCAAGGTGCCCATGACGCAAACCATGACGACTCAGGGTGCCAGGCGGGCGCCAGCGCGCGCAGCGTCCTTCTTTCCTCTTTGGTGCAAAGGGGGCAAGCGCAGCCGCGGAGTACCGAGCCATCAGGCAAAGGTTGCCATTTCAGTGCAACAAGACCAAGACTAGGAGGACTACGAGATGGAGGTCACCATGGAGCCCAGCACGACGTCACCACAGAGCCGTTGGCAGGCGAAGACCAACTTTTGTCAGGATAAGTGTACTAGATGTTCCCCTTTGAATTGGCCAATTGTTGGCACCCTTCCCGCTAAATATTTGGGAAGAGGCCCAGGGCCTTTGCCTATAAATAGGACCGGCCACCCACGTAGCAAGGGGTTCGGTTCGATCTCAACTAGACGGTCGACAAGTGAGAGAAAAGAAGAGAGAGTGAGTGTGAGAGAGAAGGGTGAATGAACTCCTCCTAGCGGTTCATCGCCCTAGCCAAGAACAGACCCTCGCAAGGCTGTTCTTCCTTGTATTGTTCATCATCATCAGCCCCAAGAGGCAATCCACCCACCACACACTGGAGTAGGGTATTACACCACAACGGTGGCCCGAACCAGTATAAACCTTGTGTCTCTTGTGCAGTTCTTTTAGTAGTTTAGATCTTTGTGAGACGGGGAGGTAGAAGGCGTGATCTCCGCGCGCACCCCAGTGTTCGAACCTTAAGGGTCTGCGGGAACCCGTGATCCGACAGCCGCCGTGTTGATCGACCCGGCCCCGCCACTTTAAGTTACCGCATGACCAGCTTCTCGCCGATCGGCTTCGCCGGATCACCCCCAGCCGGCCCAGTGGGTGTTTCGCTCACGCTCAACATTTCGACAGCCTAAGTCACGCGCGCTCCCCGCGAAGGCCAAACTCCTTGTCAAGGACCGGAGCCTCAGCCGTCAGACTCGCAGGGGGGAAGCCTGAGAGGGGAAAATCGCAAGAAAATAGCTCAAAAGACAAAAGGCAAGGGCCCAAACAGCCACGAAATTTATACATCACCAATTCAAATTCAAAGAGGCCCAAGGCCAGAATTCATTACACCCAGAAACCCCTAGTGGGTCGGTGGACCTGCTAGCTAACATAAAGTTTTACTAACTTGAAGACAGGCAGCCTCAGGCATCTGCCTCGATGGCCTCTAGGTTCACCGAGGTGCCGGTGTCTCCCTCCTCCACGTCCGCATCGAAGTAGACGTCCGTCTCCTCGGAGCTGCCCTCCGGGTCATCCAGAAGCAGGCCGTAGTCGTCAGTAGGCGCGACTCCGCCATCTTCCGCCTGCTCCGGCCGAAACGTGTCATGGAAGGTAAACCCGACGATGTAGCTGGCCCGTGTAGCAATCCGGCAGGCCTTCGCGTTCAACTGGCTCTCCGAGCCGGCTCGCTGGCGCATCAATGCATCCAGCAACAGGTCCGGATGCCAAGACATCCTGAACCTGAGTGCCATCTCAGCACCAGCACGAGCAGCGGAAACACACCAGTCATGGAGCCGATCAGGCCCCGCCTCCAACCACTGCGCCAGTCGTGTGAAGCTGTTCACCGCGCCGGCCTGAGAGAGCCGCCCCATCAGATCTTCCAAGATGCGCAAATAGGCCTCGGTAGCAGTCACAATCTCCGTGAAGGTCCAGGCCACCTGCGGGTCAGTCCCGGAGTCGACGACCCCCTACGGGTCACACTGAAAGCAGACCGCCTCCTCTGCTAGCTGGCGCATCTCTGCCAAGGCCCCTGTCAAGAAGAAAAGCAAGTCAGAAGAAAATTACCAAGGACAAGAAGCCGGGATCCTAGCCCGGCAGAATCCAAGAAAAGCACTTACAAGAGAAGGACTCTTCCAGGTGTTGCGCTTCGAGCAACGTACCGCGCCGCTCCATGGCAAGGGTGCGGTCACGCTACTGCAGCGACTTCTCTAGCTCGGCAACCTTGGCAAGGGCCGCCTTAAGCTCGGCGTCCTTGGTCTCTGTCGTCTTCTTGGCCTCCTCATGGCGACGGGTTTCCCCCTGACGGGTCTTCTCCGTCGTGGCCACCAGCGCCTTCAAGCGCTCTACGTCGTCCTGGAGCTAGCCCTTATCGTCGGCCAGCTTGCCGCGTTGCTGGTTTACCTCGGCAAGGGCCCGCTGCGCCTCCACAACCTTGGAGGCTTCTGCCTTAAGGCATCTCATCTCGGCCTCAAGACGACTCTTGTCGCCCTCTAGCTGCTCCCGCAGCCAGCTGGCTTCATTGAGTGCCCGCCGGGCTACCTTCGCCTCTGCCCTTTCCCTCGCCACCTTGGCCCCAAGCCGGCCGGTGTTGGAAACGAGCCGGTCGTAATGAAGGCCAGCTCGAATCAGCCAGGTCCTCCAAGACAGCACCTCGGCTCCAGAAGAAAGAATCAAAAACGAAGTACAATTTTAAGATTCAACCCAACTGCGACATAGTTTGCCCGAACCTTGGGGGCTCCACCCAGTGGGTGCGCTAGCAACACCCCACTAAAAAGAGCATGCAAGAAATTACCTGCCGTGGCACAAAGCACCTCCTCCTTGGCGGTGAGCTGCTCCTTGAGCTGCCGGGGCTTCTCCAGAAGCCGGTTGAAGACGCTGACCTGGTAGGAGTCCAGTTGCTACCAGAAGCGATGATCAACACAAAGACAACAATTTAAGATTCGACCCAACTGCTACACAGTTGGCCCGAATCTCTGGGGCTACACCCAGTGGGTGCGCTAGCGCGACCCCACAAAGAAGAAGCAACAGAAAAAGAAAGGCAGAAAGCAAGAAAAAACTTATGGACATGGCGCGCTCCAGTTCCGCGCATGCTCCACCTCGGCCTGGGCGAAGTCCGGTATCTGGTCTGTTCGCCCTCGCAAGCGCCGGGTCACGGCGGCCATTGTTGCCTCCTCCTGGGTCATAGGCCCGAACATGACCTCGCTGGTCCCGCTCCACGTCGGCTGCGACCCGATGGCCCGGCGACCCCCTGGCCTGAGCACCAGGGCACGCTCTCCGCTGGCCGCATCCCCTACGGCCGGTGCCTTCTCTAGCACCCTTTCCAGTACCATCACCGGTTCGGTGACCGGAGTGGCCTGCGGCTCCACCACCAATGATGCCTCACCCGTCGACGCCTGAGGCACACCCTCCGGCACCGTCCACGGCGCCCCCTCCAAGATGGGGTCGCCATAGCCTCCGTCGGACCCCGCCCGCTCGACCACGTCGGTCCGCGGTTGGGTGTCGTCCTCAACCGCCACGACCTCCTGGTCGAGGTCCATCACGTCCGTGCGGCCGTCTCCGCCGCGCTCTCCCCCTGACGACGGGACAAAGACCGTCGCCGCCGCCACCGTCCCCATCGACATCTCTGGCCACCCCAGCTCTTCGTCGGCGCGCGCCCGCCCGACGCGGCGTTGACCCAGGCCTGGGTCGACGCCGCCTCTAGCTCCGCCACGGCCTTGTTCCGGTCCCACCAGGCCTGGCCTTTGGCATCGGCCGGGTCCAGGCAAAGGTCCGGATCCGCCGCCTTCGCCTCCTCCTCCTCATCTCGGTCGACGGTGCCAGACCGGCTCCTCTGGAACGCGGTGCCCTCATTGGACGCAGCATCTGCCACCGCCAGCGCCAACGAGATCGGCGACCTGAAACACAAGATAGAGTAAATACGGAAGAGCCAAGCAGAGCCGCTCGTCCACTCGGTTCAAGCAAGAAAGGAACTCACCCCGGCACCACCGGAACTAAGTAAATCTTTCGAAGAAAGATGCTATAAAAGTTTTAGTGTAGTATGCCACTATCTTAACAATCACTATGGTAATGTTGTATGCTAACAAATAGAGCAACATGTGAGAGTACGAAGGAATGAACTAGAAGGCATGCGAATAAAAAGATATGAGAGGCAAATGACGTCCTGACAGAGATGCATGCAATATGAACTAAACACAAAGACTAACAGGAGAAAACTATTGCGAGATGTTACTAAGAATACAATTCAGTTGAATGATGAAGTAACACCACAAACAAGGAGTCACACATACAAACAACAACCTTGAGTACAACCAACTGAAAGATGCTCAACAACAGAGATGATACAGATACCAAATAGAAGCAATATATAATAGATCATAGATATCTATCAACACCAAGCACCGAAAGTAAACTGCTGAAGGAAATGCACTAGAGTAGAATGAACCAGTGGTGCTTGACTATGATAGATGGATTTGTTAAACCAGTTCGCCCTTCTGCCAAAGGACTACATCTGGTTGCAGGGACTTGTGATTGAACACAGGAGCAAACCTCTCTCCGTCATATTCTCCTTCAACCTGAAGCTTATCAGAGTTTGCTCGTGGTAGATACTTGTCGGTGATCTCCAAACCTTCGACGGACTTCTTTGCGAACCACAATTACTCTTGGTTGCTAAAGACTTTGCTTGGTGAAGACAATTACTCTTCATCACTCAAGCCAACACCTATCCTTCTAGAGAGTGAGTTACTCACAAGAGTAATAGGCACAAGAACTTTGAACTCAGAACTAATATGATGATCAACCACTATTTATGTTTTCGCCTCTTGGTTTTCCCTTGGTGAATCTGAAATTCAAATCTCTCGAGAGGGGATACTCAATCAATCTTCTCAGAAATCTTAAGTGGAGCAGCCAACGGACAAAGTTGGACTGGGGTAGCTATTTATAGCCACAACCTTCTGCTACTTGTGAGCTACATTGGGATTTCCCCGAATAGGAGAGGATGATGTAGTACAGTAGAGATAATTATTTCCCTTAGTTAAGAACCAAGGTTATCAATCTAGTAGGAGAACCAAGCAACACCTCATTAGCAGTACGTACACACAAAATAACAAATACTTGCACCCAACGCAAACAATGGGTTGTCAATCCCTCGGCTGTTAATTGCAAGGATCAAATATCGTAGCGATATATTGATAAATAAAAACACAAAATAAAACAAATTAAATAAAATTGCAGATGGTATTTCTGTATTTTAATATATGACAAAAATATATACCCGGAGGCCATAGTTTTCACGAGAGGCTTCGCTCTTGAACATAGCATACAGTGGGTAAACAAATTGTTGTTGGGCAATTGATAGAAAAGCGAATAATCATGACGATATCCTAGGAAATGACCATGTATAGTGGCATCATGTCTGAGACAAGTAGACCGACTCTTGCCTACATCTACTACTATTACTCCACACATCGACCACTATCCAGGCATGCATCTAGAGTATTAAGTTCATAAATAATGGAGTAACGCCTTAAGCAAGACAAAGTAATCTCAAGCAATATGAATAAACCTCATTTTGTCCTTAATGGCAACAATAAAAATACGCGTCCCATCCCTTTCTGTCACTGGGATATACATCACCGCAAGATTGAACCCATCACAAAGCACCTCTCCCATTGCAAGATAAATCAATCTAGTTAGCCAAACCAAATCAGTAGATCAGAGAGAAATACAAAGCTATAATAATCATGCATAAAATAGTTCAGAGAATACTCAAATAATATTCGTGGATAATCTGATCATAAACTCACAATTCATCGGATCCCAACAAACACATCCCAAAAAGATTACATCGAATAGATCTCCAAGAACATCGACGAGAACATTGTATTGAAGATCAAAGAGAGATAATAAGCCATCATGCTAGCTATGCACCCGTAGGTCTGTGATAAACTACTCACACATCATCAGAGGGGCAGCAAGGGTGATGTAGAAGCTCTCCGTGATCGATTCCCCCTCTGGCAGAGTGGTGGAAAAGGTCTCCAGATGGGATCTCGCGAGAACAGAAACTTGCGGCGGCGAAAAAAGTGTTTTGGGTGGCTCTCCACTAGTTTCCCAATTTTAGAGAATTTATAGAGGCAGAGTTAGGTCGAACGAAGCAAAGGTGGGCCGACGAAGCACCAGGGCGCGCCTAACCCCCCTGGGCACACCCTGGTATCTTGTGGCCACCTCCTTCATCTTGTGACTTCCTGATACATCTTCATTGTATCTATAATTTTTTATTGTTCCATGCCAATATTATACAACTTTCATATACTTTTGGCAACTTTTTATACTATTTTTGGGACTAACATATTGATCCAGTGCCCAGTGCCAGTTCCTGTTCGTTGCATGTTTTATGTGATTTTTGGGAAGAAGAATGAACGCAAGACGATGCCCGAGGGGGCCACGAGGCATGGGGGCGCTCCCCTGACCCTCGTGGTCACCCCTTAAGGCGGTTGGTGCCCTTCTTTCGTTGCAGGAAAGCCAATATCCGGATACAAATAGTGTTAAAATTTCATCCCAATCGGAGTTACGGATCTCCGGGAATATAAGAAACGGTGAAAGGCTAGAATCTGGAATGCAGAAACAGAGAGAGACAAATCCAATCTCGGAGGGGCTCTCGCCCCTCCACTGCCATGGAGGCCATGGACCAGAGGGGAAACCCTTCGCCCATCTAGGGAGAAGGTCAAGGAAGAAGAAGAAGAATAAGGGGTGCCCTCTCCCCTCTCTCCCAGAGGCGCCGGAACGCCGCCGGGGCCATCATCGTCTGGCGGCGATCTACACCAACACCTCTGTCATCTTCACCAATGTCTTCATCACCTCCCCCCATCTATCTACAGCGGTCCACTCTCCCGCAACCCGCTGTACCATCTACTTTTAACATGGTGCTTTATGCTTCATAATATTATCCAATGATGTCTGACTAGATTTTTGTTGTCCTATCGGTAAGTGGTGAATTGTTATGATTGGTTTAATTTGCTTGTGGTTATGTTGCTGTCCTTTTGTTCCCATCATATGAGCGCGCACGTGGATCACACCATAGCGTTAGTTGTATGTTGATAGGACTATGTATTGGAGGGCAAGAGTGACAGAAGCTTCAACCTACACTACAAAAAAAAGACACATCCGTGAAATTTTGGGCCGAATGAAATTTTTTTCTGTCATACATATGACACTTCTATGACGATAATTGTGACAAAACTCGGTATCATCATAGATGCGGTGGGCTCCTACTTCGATGAAAAAAAATCATCACAGAAAATGGGCTTTTCATCATGGGCGGGACGGAGATGCAGCTGCATGACATTCTTTGGGCCGTCCATGACAGAAAAAACCGTGGTAGAAGCGAGGGGGAGGAAAATTTCGGGGAGTTCTCAGTTACGGTGGGAGGTCGGGGGCCGAGCGATGCGTGTTTCTCTCGTACACGTACGTGCGTGTGTGCGAGGCGTTGTCTCTAACTGAACCCGAGTGAGGCGTTGGGCTCTAACTGAACCCGAGCGATTGCACTGCAGGCTACGCGTTACTGAACCCGAGCGATCGATCGATGGCTGTTAACTGAACCCGATCGAGCGATTCCTTCGCTACTGCTGCTAACTGAAGTCGAACGATGGGATGAACAGTGAGCGTTTTGGGGGGGGGGGGTTGGATGAACAGTGAGCGGTGGCATTGCCTCTGGATGAACAGGACCCCGTGGTGTGGTGGAGGGCTGGATAAACAGTAGACGGTGGAGGGGTGCCCGTGGAGGGGTGGATGAATAGGACCCCGTGGTGTGGAGGGCTGGATGAACAGTAGACGGTGGAGGGGTGGTTGAACAGGACCCCGTGGTGTGGAGGGCTGGAATGAACAGTAGACGGTGGAGGGGTGCCCGTGGAGGGGTGGTTGAACAGGACCCCGTGGTGTGGAGGGCTGGATGAACAGTAGACGGTGGAGGGGTGGTTGAACAGTAGCCGGTGGAGTAGCGCGCGGTGGAGGCTGGATGAACAGGAGCCCGTGGAGGCTGGATGAACAGGAGCCCGTGGAGGCTGGAGGAGGTCGACGGTGGAGATGAACAGTATCCCGTGGAGTCCCGTTTTGCGGTACGCCACACCCCTCCCGATGAACAGGACCCCCGTTTCGACCGTAGCGCTCCAACACAAAGTCTGTTTCGTCCGTTTTGCGGTACGCCACACCCCTCCCGATCAACAGGACCCCCGTTTCGACCGTAGGAGGTCCGTTTCCTCCATTTTGCGGTACGCCAGACCCCTCCCGATGAACAGGATCCCGTTTCGAACGTGGCCGGTCGAACACAAGGCCGTTTCCTCCGTTCTGCGGTACGCCAGGCCTCGTTTCCATCGCCTGTTCCGTCCAAGCCCTCCCGATGAACACGACGCATTCCGTTGCCTCCCCATGAACACGACGCATTCCGTTGCCTCCCCATGAACACGACGCATTCCGTTGCCTCCCCATGAACACGACGACGACGTTGTTTCTCCGTTCCGACCCAGCCATGTACACGAGCCCTGGCCGTACGTATGCGCGAGTAGGCGTTCGAGACCCCGCCCGTATGTACACATACGTGGCCGTATTTTCTTTCTTGCACCCTGGCCGCTGTACGTACGTGTAAATGCTACATGCGCGCCTCTACTACGACACGTGCGCGCCTCTAGTACGACACGTGCGCGCCTCTACATCGACCAGTATGTACGTACACGTTCGCGACCAGAATGACAACGCTACGTACGCTTCGACCAGGTGGGTCCCGACTGTCAGGCACTTCCTTGCCTGCGAAGATGTAGCTGGTCGGTCCCAGCAGTCAGGGGGCGAATTGTTTTTTTTGCCCAGACGCACTTCCTTGCGTGCGAAGATGTAGCTGGTGGGTCCCAGCAGTCAGGGGGAAACGTTTTTTCGCGAAATACAGTGGCCCGTCCGGTGGGTCCCAGCTGTCAGGTGGAGGAATCATTATTTTCCGCGTAATAAGGAGGCACTTCCTTGCTGCGGCCGTGGACCCAGCTGTCAGCCTCTCCATGTACAGTCCACGTCCGATGGAAGTCGTTCCTTGACCACGTTGACCACGCCGTGCCGAGAGCACCAGGGCGGTGGACGACGGCGAGGCCTAGGAAGGGGACGACACGGAGGCAGGGAAGACTCGGCAGTTGTTTCCCACGCGGAGGGGAGTACGACTGTACGAGGGTTTACTGGTTCGTCTGCCGTCGCCGGAGAATAACAGCAGGTGTGGGTGAGTAGAGGGATGGCTAGGCCAGCGATGGGAGTACGGTCGGGCGGTGAGGCCTGCGCGGCAGCACAGCCGGCCGCGAGGAGGAGGGAGCAGGCAGTCCCGCCGGCGCTTGTTTGAGCGGCTGGAGCAGGAAGAGCAGAGATTGAAGAAGCACGACGGCCGTTGGATGGACATCCAACAGTCAGTGCTTGTGCGTCAACCTTTTTTTAGGAAAGCCTCAAATCTGTGGAAAACAGCATACAGCCCATCTGCCATTATTTCTAATAATTTACAGCCCATTTGCTAATTCTTAAGGTTTTTTTGGAGCCCATATTCTTTTTGTTAGCATTACAGCCCATATTGTGGCAACGGTTAAAAAATTATACGAAATTTTGCATATTTCGGTGCGGTCCGAACTGTTTTTAATCCCGAAATTTCGACTCACATTCAAACTGATTTTAAAAATAAATGTATATCAATATAAAATCCAACAAATTCTCCACGCATAAAAATTAATGTAATTTAAAATCTTGAAATGAAAAAAAAGATATTTGAAACTAATTGCCGGTTTGATGTGTTTTAAAAATGTACAACCCATTTCTCATTACTGATGGGCCATTTTCTCGGCCAGCCGAATGAAAGCTCTCCTCGTCTTGAAAGATTTGCAGCCCAACAGGCCTGACAAAGCGACTTACTTGGCAAATCACAAAAAAACTGGGCTGTGGCCGTGGACCCAGCTGTCAGCCTCTCCACGTACAGTACTCTTCCGATGGAAGTCGTTCCTTGACCACGTTGACCACGCCGCGCGGAGAGCACCACGGCGGTGGACGACGGCGAGGCCTAGGAAGGGGACGACGCGGCAGTGGAAGCCCGCGCGGAGAGGACTACGAGGGTTCACTGGTTCGGCTGCGGTGTGAGGCTGCCGTCGCCGCAGGGCCTGGCCAGCGGTGGGAATAGTAGGGGGCGGTGAGGCCTCTGCGGCAGCACAGCCGGCCACGGGAGGCAGGAGCATGCGGCACGACCGGCGCTGCTTTGGGCGGCTGGAGCAAGAAGACCAGAGGTTGAAGAAGCACTACGGCCGTTGGATGGACATCGTACGGTCACTGGAGCTAGAATCGTTCATATTGACTAAGTTGACAAAGCCCTTCGTCCCCGTCAACTTAGTAGGCCCACAAGTCAGCCTCCCAGCAAGGTGGGTCCCAGCTAGCCGGGGGAGTATTCATTTTTTGTGCGTAATAAGGAGGCACTTCCGGTGGGTCCGAGCTGACAGCGGGGGGAACGTTTTTTTCGCGAAATACGGTGGCCCGTCCGGTGGGTCCCAGCAGTCAGGGGGAAACGATTTTTTTCGCAAAATACTGGTGGCCCGTCCGGTGGGTCCCCGCTGTCAGGTGGAGGAATAATTATTTTCCGCGTAATAAGGAGGCACTTCCTTGCGGCTGCCGTGGACCCAGCTGTCAGCCTCTCCACGTACAGTACTCTTCCGATGGAAGTCGGTCGTTGACCACGTTGACCACGCCGCGCCGAGAGCACCAGGGCGGTGGACGACGGCGAGGACTAGGAAGGGGACGACTCGGAGCCGGGGAAGACGCAGCAGTGGATGCCCACGCGAAGAGGAGTACGAGGGTTCACTGGTTCGGCTGCGGTGTGAGGCTGCTGTCGCCGCAGAATAACAGGGGGTGTGGGTGAGTAGAGGGATGGCCTGGCCAGCGGTGGGAGTAGTAGGGGGCGGTGAGGCCTCCGCGGCATCACAGCCGGCCACGGGAGGCAGGAGCACGCGGCACGACCGGCGCTGGTTTGGGCGGCTGGAGCAAGAAGACCAGAGGTTGAAGAAGCACTACGGCCGTTGGATGAACATCGTACGGTAACAGGAGCTAGAATCGTTCATATTGACTAAGTTGACAAAGCCCTCCGTCCCCGTCAACTTGGTAGGCCCACAAGTCAGCCTCCCACTATGCTGGGTTCCAGCTGGCAGGGGGAATATTCATTTTTTGTGCGTAATAAGGAGGCACTTCCTTGCGTGCGAAGATAGCTGGTGGGTCCGACATGTCAGCGGGGGGCACTTTATTTCGCGAAATACAGAGGCCCTTCCGGTGGGTCCCAGATGTCAGGTGGAGGAATCATTATTTTGCGCGTAATAAGGAGGCATTTCCTTGTGTGCGGCCGTGGACCCAGCTGTCAGCCTCTCCACGCACAGTCTACTTCCGATGGTGTCGTTCGTTGACCACGTTGACCACGCCGCGCCGAGCGCATCCAAGGTGGTGGACGACGGCGAGGCCCCGGACAGCAACGAGCCGGAGATGGGAAGACGCGGGAGTAGAGTCGCAGACAGAGAGGTGTACGAGGGTTAACTGGTTCTAGTGCGGTGTGGTTCGGCAGTCGGTGGAGAAGAACAGGAGGTGTGGAGGGGTGGAGGGATGGCCTGGCCAACGGTGGAGTAGCGCTTCATAGCGAAGCGTGCTAAGCAGAGCTGCTAGCAGCAGGAGGCGGGAGGTGGTCCCGGCGGCGCTGGAGGAAGAAGACGAGAGATTGAAGATGGATGCCGGTCGTTGGATGTAAATCCAACGGCTAACATGTCAGAATCATTTGTTGACTAAATTGACAACGACTTGCATTGGCTTCGACCTATTGGCCCACATTTCAGCCTCCAAAAATGTGGCACGTATTCAACCCATTTTTTCAGAATTTACAGTCTTTTTTTGCGCGGTAGAATTTACAGTCAATTTGATCTTTTTTTTGAATTACAGCCATTAGCTGGGCTGGGTGAACAAATAATGTAGCGTCCATGCGGCCCGTTTATTTTATTTCCTAAAAAATTACAGGCCATTTGCACTTTCTCGAAATACACGATTTTGCTGGGCTGATTCTAATTATAATGTTGGGTTGGGCCAGCAATGTTATCAAAAAATAAAAAGGGGCTGAGCATTTTGTTATAAATATATTTAAATAATAAGTGATATTATTACATTCGTCCTTAAATCTTACCAAGCTTTTGTACACAATCACTAGGATTTTCGTGCCAAAACAATCCAGGATTTTATTTGTTAAGAAATTATTTTTATAAGTTAATAAGATGTGGGATATTGTTTTCTTACATATGTAAGTATCTGTTAAATATATGATGACAATAAAAATAATATATAATAACATATAAAATATTTTTTTAGAAAAACAGGGAGCATCTCCCCGGTTCCATTGCTGAGAACGAAACCACAACATATTCTGATACAGCAGCTCAAAGAGCAGTTCGAAAGCAAAGGTAGAAAAGCTACAAACTAGGGGGTGGATGAACAAGTTCTCTGAATAACACAAATCACCCGAGCGGTGCCAAAGGCAGAGCGGATAGAGCACTCAAATGACACAAGGAGGGTCCAGCGAAGCCTTCATGGTCTTCAGCCGAGGGGCCGTGTCAGCCTGCGGCGACCAGTAAGCAAGCGGAGACACCGGGCTGGAAGGCGTAGCATGGTGGATGTCCCTCTTTTTCGGCGCCAGGTGCCCATCATCTTCATCAGAGATCTTGAGACGAGCCCACGGGTCCAGCCCCAGAGCAGGTCGAGCCTTGTTCAGCCACAAGTGATCGCCAACGGTTTCTGGAGGGATCTTGTTAGGGTTTCCACGAAGCTCGTCAACTTGTCCTTGTCCGATCCGGAGGAGAGAATCGCCCAGTTCCTCACCATGTTCCTGATCAACCTCAAGACCTGCGGAATGGAAATCCAGGAGGTGTTACTGAAAATCATAGCATTTCTATATTTCCAGAGGCACCAAAGGACAGCTGAGCTAACAGTGTTTAAAACTGAGCACTTTTTGGTAGCAATCCAGAATCTGGCGACAGATTCGAAGGATGAGCCAATCTGACTAGAGAAATATTCCTCAATGTGGGCCCAGAGATGTTTAGCAACTATACATTCAAAAAATAGGTGAGAACAAGACTCTTGTTCCAAGCAGTAAACACAATCAAGGGGTTTGATGATGTGTCTCTTCCTAAGGTTATCCCTAGTCATCAATTTGTTTTTGGAGAGAAGCCAGAGAAATACATGAATTTTAGGGGGAACTCTCAATTTCCAGACAGCAGGGATAAACACGGGTTGAACCCCTCTAAAGTTGATAACATGATAGAGGGAGCTGGAGGAATACTTCCCCTTATTGTCCAGCTGCCAAATCAGGGCATCCGGCTCGGCAGTAAAGGTAATGCTTTTGGCAATTTCCTCCAACTGGAACCATTGTTCCATGAGACTATCACTAAAGTTCCTTCTAAAAGAGAGTTTTAGGCATTGACCGTCCCAAACTTCATTGACACTTTTGTTAAGCTCATTGCGGACAGAGTAAATAGGCCAAAATTGGACTGCTAGGGGGGATGTGCCAAACCAAGTATCTTCCCAGAACCTGGTTCTGCTCCCATCCCCTATGTTCCATCTGTAGCCAAATTTCACAGCATGCATAATAGATTTTAATCCTTTCCAGAATCTAGAGGTCTTAGGGTTGGAGGAAGGGACAAAAATATTAGGTTTATTTCCTAGGTATTTATGGGCAATAAGAAGCTTCCAGGGTTTCAGGTCTTCCTCATAGAATCTTTTAATCCAAGACCCTAGAAGACAGATGTTAATTTCTTGGAGGTTAGGTATGCCTAGGCCTCCAAAATCTTTTTTCATAGAGACTAGGGCCCAATTAGCAAGGTGTAGCTTCCTATTTCCCTCAAAATCATTCCACAAGCAATGAGACATCTGAGAATTGATGAGGTTCACTGCCCATTTAGGGAACTTGAAGAAGGAGAGGAGATACACTGGAATGCTAGCCAAACAAGCTTGTATGAGGATCAATCTACCTCTGTAAGAGAGAAGTTTGCCCCTCCACCCAGCAATCCTTTTAATGATTTTATCCAGAAGGGTTGGATATCCTCTCTCCTCAGTTTATCATAGTGGAGAGGGATACCTAGGTACTTAATGGGGAAGTTACCTTTATTACAGACTAGAATAGAGAGGAAGTCAGCTAACTCCTGATCATCCATGTTGATAGGGATGAGTTCACTTTTAGAGTAGTTGATTCTCATGCCTGAGACTTGTTCAAACCAGGTTAGAACAGTTTTCAGATTGCTAGCATGTGTGGAGTCATTGTCTAAGAAAAGGATGGTATCATCTGCATATTGAAGGCAGATGATGCCACCAGGGCAGACCTCAGGACAGAGCCCTGCAATCAGACTATGATCAGCAGCTTTGCTCAGCATTTTAGTAAGAACGTCCACTACTAAATTAAACAAAAGCGGGGAGATGGGGTCACCTTGCCTAAGGCCTTTACCAGCAAGGAAAAAATCACTTTCACAGTTATTTAACTTGACCCCAACAGACCCCCCATGAGTAAGTTGCTGGATCCAACTCTCCTCTATGAAAGGCTTGGAAAAGATCTAAGAGATCATTTTTCACCAAGTCCCAAAAATGCTAGTAAAACAAGAAGGGAATCCCATCAGGACCAGGAGCCCCATCAGGATAAGAGCTAAAAATGGCTTCCTTCACCTCTGTCTCTGAAAAAGGGGCTTCTAGCAGCTCATTTTCAGCAGGAGAGACTTTTTCAGAAGCAGAGAAAAAATTGTTTTGTAGAGAGAACCCAGAAGGGTTTTCTTTCTTAAACAGGTCTTTGTAGAAGTCACTAGCCACTTTCAGCATCTCATCTACCTCAGTAACAGGGCCATTAGGGCCATCAAGGGAGTGAATGAGGGTTTTCCTCCTCCTCTGGTTAGCTACTGCATGGAAGTAAGCAGTATTTCTATCACCCTCCTTAATGTTCCTATCTCTAGACCTTTGTTTGGCTTTGATTTCTTCTTGAAGCCAAATTTCTTGAGCTCTACATGGACAAAGTTTAATCTATTAGTCTCAGCCTTAGAGAGGTCAGTGGTTTCTGCCTTAATATCTAGAGAATTAAACTCAAGGAGGAGAACCCTTTTGTATCTTCTAAGATTAGCTTCCTCATTGGAGTTCCACCCTTTGGTAGTTCTTCTAAATCTCTTGATTTTGATCTGCCAATTTTCTAGGGGGCAGCTGCTCCCAGTAGGCTCATTCCAGATTTTCCTGACTAGCTCAGTAAAATCTTCTCTAAGCAACCACCACTTTTCAAATTTAAAACTATTGCTCTTTGGAGTTTGGTTAAGACCAAAGTCCCAGAGCAAAGGAGTGTGGTCACTACCACATCTGGGCAGAGCTCTACAACTAGAAAGGGGAAAGAAACTATCTAATTCTTTGTCACAAAAAATTCTATAAATGGTGGACATAATCATGGAGCAGCATTTTCAACATATCTAGCAGAACTGTGGGTTTTTCTTCTGACAGGGCAATTCTCAACTTTATGGGTAACCATTTTGCAGATAAACCAACTCTTGGGCTTGACACATTTATCCAAATGATGCCCTGGTTCCCCACAGTTGTAGCAGACCACCTCAGAGTATGCCATAAGGCCCGAAGCAGGGGAAGGAGCAGTTTTCTGGATGTCCTATCTCTTCTTTTGCTGATTCTTGCCTTGAGATTTCCCACTGATCTGACAGTTAGAACCACCAACAGATTGATCTTGGGCAATTAGAGGAGCCTCCCCAGATTGTGCCCCCATTTGGGGCGGAGGTGGGTCGTACCACTGCCCAACCGGCGCTCCCTCCCATAGTGATAGGGGAAATTCATTAGAGTTCCTGGTTCCTTCTCATCCTCCAGCCAGATGTTGTCTCTCAGGAAGCAGAAATAACCACCAGACAGCTCAATTGAAGCAGATTCCAAGCCTAATTTGAATCTTCTGCAGGTTTGGGGGAGAGGTAAGTTAGGGGATCCACCTGCTCCGGCTCCGGTGGCGTGCTGGTGGGAAGGAGTCCAGTCAAGCATTCCCATCTCGTAGCACGGCGTGGATCTCCTGAATTCACTTCTCCTTTCGCCCATCAAACGAACGCAATCGGCGGCTCACTGGGGTGGGGCATCCTGTGCTTCTCCGAGAAATCTCCTTCGAAGTAGATCCGCAGGGCTAGATTGAGCAGCTCCCAATCCACATGATCCTTGCACATCCGAGCATACCTGTGCGAGTGAGAGAACAGATTCGGTCCCTCCTCGGCTTCCTCCCTCGCAGCTTCCTCCTCTTCTTCCCTCCATTCACGTGTGCACTGGGTCCAGGAGAGAGCGTCGTCGCGGATCCGCATCGCCCGCTCCCTCCATCTCCTCCCTCGAGTCTCCCGCAGCACCACCGGCGCGACGGAGTCGAGCGACTGGAGCATCCATGGGAAGGTTATGTAGACATGTGGGAGATGGATCTTGTACATCTGCCTATCTTCCAGCCATTCCCCCGTAGATATGGCCGGCGACTCCATGGGGCGCGTGAGCGGACCTGCTGAGGGGGGCAGGCGCGCCCGGAGTCAGGAGGTGGGGGTGGCGGCAAGATCTATTTGCCAATTAGTCCCTCCTTTTTGGTTTATAGGGCTCAATTCAAAAATCTCACCAACCAAAGTAGATGATGAATGGTGGAATACTTTTTGTAGTTTGGGAAAGCACCTAATGCACTTGTTTTCCTCAAAAAATTATGTTTATCAATGCATAAATTGCAATGCATGCATGCATAAAGTACATGCATTGGTCAATTTTCTTGTAATACTTGCATGCAATGATTTAATGCACCTTGGAATCTAAACATGTGATGGAAAACAACCAAATTGAGCCTTATAAAATGGAAAAACTAAAATTTTGAGATAAGCCCTATAAACCGAAAAGGAGGGAGTATGTGAACTAAACAGTCAACATATAAAATAATTTAAATATATATAATATAGTTAGAAGGGAAACATAAGTTGGACCTGGCGTTCCTATTCTTATATAGAAAAATAGAACAGACCTATGCGTTTTCTTCAAAAAAAACATAAATTGGGCTGCCAAAAATAAAACCTCGGATGGGAGGTCCATAGGCCGGTCGATACATAACGGCCCTAAGAAAATACAAACAGGCCTATGGACCTCCCATCCGAGGTCGTGGGCTGCGCATGTTAAAAATGAAAGCCTAGACGGGGCAGCCCAAAACCACGTCCAACACTTGCCAAAACTTCGTCCCTCATTTTCTTTGTGTTTCGCACACTCGACATTGTGTGGGCATTTTGACTGTGCATCATATGAAGATGTCCTATATATGAATGTTTATCAGCATGATGTTAACTGGCTGGTAGTTCCATTTTCGACCATGAATAAAACTTCCAACATGATGTTAACCCTGTTTGAAAAGGCCGTGTTAATATAAATGCTCTGCCTCTGAAAGTTGCAGTTTCTTATCTGAAACTAAACTTGCAGTTTCTTATCTGAAACTGAAACTTGCAGTTTCTTCTCTGAGAATCACATTGTCTGCACATTTATACTCCTATGAAACTACATTTTTTAAGTGCTAAAAATAGATATCTAGAATTCATAAAATACTTTATACGCTCAATACTGCAAATTTGAAATTCAAAAGACATTCATATCTGAAAGTACTCTCAAAATACACAACACAAAACACAATTCAAAACCTGCAAATACTGACAACCCTAAGCTCCTCCTGACAATTCACAACCTGCCTGACTATTGGGCTAGGGGGGCAGCCCCCTCCTATTCCTCGGCGGCAGACAGCCTCCCCATGAGACGATGTGAACAGCGAGGGAGACGATGGCGAGGAAGCTTCATCGGGCCAACTGCTTTTCTCCTCTTGTAGTTGGGTTCGATCGACGAAGACTCCATCGGCTCGCTCTAGCAGGACACCCTCACAAATGGCACCCTGTAGATGCTCAGTCCTTCAATCTCTGGTGGATGCTCCATCTGGGATCGATACTCCCACCACCGCTCCCTCACGATCGGATTCAGTGAATCTGTTTGCTCCATGGCCTAGAGGAGCAGCTCTATGTACTCCGGCGCGACTCCCTCCGGGAGTATCGCCGCCTTTTCGCTCTGTTGCAGATATTTGGCCATGGATGTCACCGTCGCCGCTAGTTGGTCCTTGTTGTGAAACCAAGACTGTATCTCCAACATCCTAGCTAGCTTCACAGGGTCACCGTCTGCGATCCTCACGTATCGGTTGTACTCCTCCATCGATCTACTTCTCCACAGCACCTTCACTCGCCGACGGTGGTTTTTGAATGGAAGAGGAGAGGAGCAACGCTGGTTTTGGATTAGAACGGGAGAGGAGAGACGCTGGCACTACTAGGAAAAGGGCTATAGATGAAATTGACACTAATGGCGCACCAGAGAAGTGGTGCGCCACTACTATATACTAATGGCGCACCATGTGGTGATGTGCCATTAGTGTGGAAGACACTAATGGCGCACTAGGCACAAGGTGCGCCATTAGTATATATATATTTTTTTACTTTTTTTGCAAAACTACTAATGGCGCACGGCCAGGAGGTGCGCCATTAGTATGTTGGGTTACTAATGGCGCATGGCTGTGTGGTGCGCCATTAGTAACCTGGGACCAGCTAGATATTTTGGAGAGCCACACCTACGCACTCACTTTCCCCACTTCATTCCCTCCACCTCCTTCTCCAAGCTTGTCGACTGCCTCCTCCTCCTCACCTCATTTGCACCATAGATTTTATCAAAATTAAGTGGTGAAATTACCTTTTTTGATAGGTAAGTAAGGGGAAAGCTATCTTCATGTTGTAGATCTACTTTTTTTCTCCCTAGATCGCTCCAACAACGTGCACATGCACTTCTTGTGGCCTAGCTAGATCTATGTATGTTTGTGGTGTTGCATATGTTTGCGGTGTTGCATATATGTTTGTGTTTGCAGGTACCGGTATTTGAAATGCGATAGTTGCCAATATTTTGCCGGCATGTTGATTCATTTCCGTTTCGGCGAGAATTTCGGCACTATGCATTCTTTTTGGTCCTATTTTTAGGGAAAGTCATGCCAAAAAATTTCTTGGTTCTAAAATATCGTTTTGCTCTACCCCGCATGCGACCATGGTCCGCACGATGACTGAAGGCATTTTGAATAGGTTTTTGAGATCCGCGAAGGCTGAGATGCTTCAAAAGAACGAGACGGAGACAAGATGTCCGTGTCAAAGATGCAAGCTGAAGAGCCTTATTGTGGACCCGGATTTCGAGCAGGTGCGGGACCACCTGCTCTTGCGTGGTTTCATGGATGGCTATCGGTGGCAAGGTGATGAAGATGACTATGAAGTCGTCCATGGGGGCCGAGCAAGAAATGAGGAAGGGCAGCAAGACAACCACTGCGGCTCGGGCGGGCGAGAAGACGAAGAATCTCCAGGACATGATCACGACGGTGATGTTGTACACAGTCATCATGTAGAAGATGCCGGACATGATGATGAGGAAGATGCCGGAGCAGACGAAGGGCATGATCATGAAGATGAAGATGCCGGCGGAGCAGACGACGATGGACCATCGATGGGCTAGGTGCAGGACCCTCATATTCAAGAGCTGCTTCTCAAGCAGACGGATAACGCAAGAGCTGCCGCCCGAGAGAAAGCCAAGCTGGATCAAGTGGAGATAGACACGGTTACTCCATTGTATGAAGGTAACGCTCATAGCTTTGGAGATGAAGGTAAAACACAAAATGACCGACGCATGCTTCGACGAGAACATGTCATTCTGGCACGAACGTCTTCCCCAGGGGAACAAGTGCCCGACCAGTTTCAAGGAGGCGAAGAAAGTTGTGTGTCCTCTGGATTTACCGCACGTGAAATACCATGTGTGCATGAACAATTGCATCATTTATCGGGGCGAGCACATGGAGTCTACCATATGTCCGGTGTGCGGCGTCACTCGATACAAGAAGAGGAAGAAAGCTCCTCGAAAAGTGGTGTGGTACTTTCCGATCACTCCTCGTCTGCAGCGGTATGTCGCGGACCCTAAGGTAGCAAAGCTCCTGCGTTGGCACGCGGATAGGGAGGAGAAGAAGCGAGAAGATGACACAAATAATCCGGAGATAAATAAAAAAGACAAGATGCTGAGTCACCCTAAGGATGGGAGCCAGTGGCAAGCGTTGAACTTGGAACACCCAGAATTTGGGAAGGATCCAAGGAACATCATGCTGGGCGCGAGCACCGATGGAGTCAATCCGTTTGGCAGCCAGAGAAGCACACATAGCACCTGGCCTGTGTTTGTGTGGATGTACAACCTTCCCCCCTGGTTGTGCATGAAGAGGAAGTACATTCACATGAGTATGCTAATTGAAGGGCCGAAACAACCAGGGAACAACATCAATCTGTATCTGGGGCTGCTGAAAGAGGATTTAGACACGCTATGGAAAACGCCAGCCAATACGTGGGACGCCGCAGAGAAAGAATATTTCCCTATGAGAGCCGCACTGCTCACGACGGTGCACGACTATCTCGGTTACGGATATCTCGCGGGGCAGGTGGTCCATGGATTTTCTGGATGCGTCAGGTGCATGGATGACACAACGTATCGCCAGCTGATAGAGTTCCCAGGTCTTCGAAAACCGTGTTCATGGGACATCGAAGGTGGCTTCGCGATGATGACCCACGGAGGAAACGCAAGGATCTGTTCGATGGTGAAACCGAACCCCGAAGACGCCCGCGTACGAGGAGCGGCGAGGAAATAGACGGGCTGTTGAAAAATTGGAAAGATTGTCCACTGCCGGGAAAGAAGCAAAAGGCGCCAGAGCCGGGAAAGAAGCGAAAGGCGCCAGAGCCGCTGCTGAAGGTATGGAAAATGAGGTCTGTTTTCTGGGACTTGTCGTACTTGAAGATCCACCGTGTGCCTCACAGCCTTGTTGCCATGCATATCACGAAGAACGTGTGCGGGAGTCTGCTTGGTACCCCACTCAACATGCCAGAGAGGACCAAAGATGGGCCGAAAGCAAGGGCAGACTTGAAATCAATGGGCATCAGGCAGGAGCTTCACGGTAATGATAATGATGATGATGAGGCGAAGCAGGACACAGAAAGTCGTTGCAAAGGCAAAAAGGCCAAGAAGACCGGAAATGACTACCCTCCCGCATGCTTCACTCTAAGTCAGGAGGAGATCGAGCAATTTTTCACCTGCCTCGTAGGAGTAAAACTTCCTTACGGTTACGTGGAGAAGATAAGCAGATACCTAGACCCAGTGAAGCAGAAGTTCAGCGGGATGAAGTCTCATGACTGTCACGTGCTGATGACACAGATACTTCCAATTGCAATCCGTGGGATCATGGACGCGCACGTCTGTGAAATGCTACTTGGCCTATGCAACTTTTTCGATGTCATCTCTCGGAAGTCAGTTGGCGTGAGGCAACTCAGAAGGCTACAGGAAGAGATCGTGGTGATACTATGTGAGCTTGAGATGTACTTCCCGCCTGCATTCTTCGATGTTATGGTGCATCTGCTGGTCCATATCATGGAGAATATCATCCAACTTGGGCCGACGTTCCTGCACAGCATGATGCCGTTTGAAAGGATGAATGGTGTCATCAAAGGATACGTTTGCAACATGTCACGTCCAGAGGGAAGTATAGCCAGGGGTTTTCTGACCGAAGAGTGCATCTCCTACTGCACGAATTATCTAGGCATCGAGAACCCCGTTGGTCTGCCCGTCAACAGGCACCTCGGTAGGCTTGTTGGATGGAGTCACCGTGAGGGTCGCCGCGAAATGCATGTCGACTTCGAGGGTCGACTCACCGACTTTAAAAGAGCAAACCTAGTCGCGCTACAACACATAGACGTGGTCAATCCTTGGATGGTAGAGCACAAAGCCTTCATTGAGAAGACGTACAATGACCGAGGCCAACAAAGGATGGACGGAGATATAATCAAAGAGCACAACTCATGTTTCACGCATTGGTTCAAGCAGAAGCTTCTGTCATACCCTTTACATGAGGATTCTTCCACGGAAGAACAACTCATATTCGCCTTGTCACAGGGCGCCGAGCACAACCTGATGACCTATGATGCGTACGATATCAGAACTCCGGGGTAACGATGGAATCCTACACTGGTAACGATAAGTACAGATACTATGGAAGGATCGAGGAGATCTGGGAGCTGAGCTACGCTGGAGAGAAGGTCCTGATGTTCTGTGTCATATGGACCAAGAGCTTCCTCAAAGAAGACCGGTATTTCACCACCATGGTTATACCCAAAGCCAAATCCAAGACCGCGGGTGCAAACGTCACCACAAAAAATGAGCCATGGGTACTGGCTTCCCAAGTGGACCAATTCTTCTTCATTACCGACCCGTCAAAGCCCAGTCATGTTGTTGTGAGGAGAGGCAAAAGGAAGATCATCGGAATGGATGGAGTAGCCAATGAGCAAGACTTCGACAAGTACGGCAACCCGAAGATCGAACATGAAGACGGCGATGAAGTAGCAGCATACACTACAAGAAGAAGCAGGACCACCCTACCTAAAGGATGTCCGTTCCACAGAAGAACTCCATTTGCGAAAAAGAAGGGCAAGAAGATTGTGAACAGATAGCTAGCTAAGATCGATTGTATTTAAATCGTAGTCTTCATTTCTCGACTGTATTTCATGGGCACTTTTTGATATCATGAATATTTTTAAATTTCATTGGCACTTTTTGAATTCATGAGGACACTCGATCTCGACCCCCCTCCATCTCGATCTCGATTCCACCCGCACCCTCCCCCGCTAGCTCCACCACCGCCGACGACCCACCGCACCCTCGCCCGCTCCACCGCCGCCGACGAGCACCCCCCGCACCCTCCATCTCGATCTCGATTCCACCCGCACCCTTCCCCGCTAGCTCCACCGCCGCCGACGACCCACTGCACCCTCCCCCGCTCCACCGCCGCCGACGAGCACCCCCCGCACCCTCCCCCGCTCCACCGCCGCCGACGAGCACCCCCTGCACCCTTCCCCGCTCCACCGCCGCTGCCGATGATATTTTCAAATAACAAATTTGATGATATTTAAAAAAATTATTACTGTTTTTATAAAAAATTATTACTGTTTCATATTCATACTCATTTTCTTAAAAATAATAATAAAAAAATGTAGACTACAATTGTTGTTAAACAACAATTATTACTGTTTTTATAAAAAAATATTACTGTTTCATATTCATATTCATTTATTAAAAAATAAAAAAATATACTAATGGCGCACCGGCCTGGTGGTGCGCCATTGCTATCTAAAAAAAAGATTTCTAATGGCGCACCGGCGGTGGGTGCGCCATTGCTATCTAAAAAAAGATTTCTAATGGCGCACCGGCGGTGGGTGCGCCATTGCTATCTAAAAAAAGATTTCTAATGGTGCACCCGCGATAACTAAGCCTCTTGGCCGATGGCTTCATGTCCTTGCCTTTGACTGGGCATCCCTGACGCCCTACATGTTTTCGCAGGGCGCCGCCGACGTTCCTTGCACTCTCCTGCACTTCGTGGGTGGCGAGTTGGTCGATGTCGCCAAGGGCAGAATCGTTCAACCGGGAAAACCCGTGTTCCACGATAATCCGATGCCACCCACAGTGTATAGGGTTGAAATGGTTCAGGTGCTGCCAGGCTGCGACGAGCTGTTACCTCCGATTCAACCCGCTGGGGCCGACGAAGATGATGAGATGACCCTCAGCACTTGCGTAAGCTGGCCCCTGCTTTGGCCGAAGAGCCAGATTCGTTTGGGGGTGGGGACACCACCCCACAGACAAGACTGCCAGTCGTGCCGGCACCAAGCCATGGCAAGAACGCCGCAACGCTACCGGACATGCCGGACATCCCTATGGCACAAGATCCGGACGACTACGACAACGACGATGGTACATTTACCAACGTCGATAAGTACTTTGCCGAACATGGGTACGGTGACGAGTTCTGCGTGCCTCCTTCTCAAGAACCCAACCAAGACAACTGCGATCTAGCTGGTACGGCGGAGAAACCCAGTTGCAAGAGGCGTCGTCTAGCGTTCAGTTCTCAGGAGACGCCTCCAGCTGCCGCCTTCACCGAGCCTCAAATAGCTGAGGTGCGAAATATTATCAGCCCCAACACGCTCAAGAAGGCGGTCTGTGAGCAGAACTCGGTCCCATTATAGCAGATCAAGAAGAAGAGCCGGAAACGGAAGACTAAAAAGGGCGCCGGTGCGAGCCAGCCAGTACCGAGTACGATCCGTGCTCAGGACAGGCCACCTTCACCTAAGGATATCTCAAGGAGGGTGCATATGGCGGGTAGGGCGATGCTACCGACAAATATGCTCAATGCTGCAGCCGGTGCTATGCGGAGTCTGCACGACAGTGTTCTTTCTTTGGCGAAGCAGCGTCTCAGAGAGAATGATGTGGCATACCCGGTTTTCGTGGCCAAGGTGCCAGAGGGCAAGGGCTTTGTGGATGGCGACATCGGGGGTATGATCGTCCTGCAGTTTGATGACATCTTTGCTATGTTTAACCTTCATCCACTGCACTACACCTTCGTTCGGTTGTTTTTGCTGAGTATGGAGATGCGGATCATTAGAGACAAGACCCCGGACATCGTGATTGTCGACCCATTCTACATGCGTGCCAAGCTCTTGAGCAGCGCTGGGGACCGCCAAGTCACGAGTTCACACCTCGAAGACATCATTCTGGTAAACCCAGATAAGGATAACTTCCTTGTGGCTTACTTTCCCGAGTAAGTCATCCCTTAACCGCCCCGTAACATATGATTTCTTAGATTTCGATCGTTTTTTTTTTCTAACATTCCGTGTTCTGTGTAGTGACACACATTGCACACTCATCCTCTTAAGCCCGAAATATTCCATGGCCACGTATTTCGACCCGAACCGTGAGTCCAAGATAGACTACACAAATATCAAGAAAGTTCTTGATGATGTTCTCCCCAGCTACGCCAAATTTGGAGGCACCTTCACTAGGGCAGTTCGTAAGTACGGCAAGCACGTGTTCGCCCACAATACGATGTTCTGCTGCGTCAAGCAGCCGCCTGGTGGTCATAAGGATGCCTACTACGCCCTCCATCACATGTGGGCGATCGTAAGGGACCATCATCACCTTCTGCTACCAAATAATCTCAAAGATTGGGTCGCGAGCTTGTCGGCAATCCAGGACGCGGACATCAGACAAGAATTCTTTCGCATCCAGTCGGAGTTTGCAGACATCATCCATCAAGATGTCCTTCATACCTGCGGCAGTTCTTCCTCAGATATCAACCGTCCAACATTGAGATAGACGGAATGCTACAAACGCAGGCTGACAACACCCGCTATTTCATGACCATCACGACAGACGGCGGCTTCATCCACGCTCCTGTCCCATGAGTCGAGTCAAAAGTAGTGATGTGTAGTTCTGAAACATTGATTGACTCATGTTGTAATTAAAATTTAATGAATTGTATGTCTCTTTGGTTTGGACAGTCGTTCAACTTAGATGTAATCGATGCTATTTATTAGTAGGACCATGAATCCTGCTATTAATGTCTTGCTTTTCTCTTCCGATCCGTTTGTTGCATACTTATATATTGCTTATGTATGTATTGTCTATTGTTTGGCTTGTGCATAGAGATGTCGTCGTATGTCGTGTACAAGGGTAAGGTTCCCAGAGTCTACGACGACTGGGAGGAGTGTCGGAGACAGGTTCACTATTTCAGCGGTAACAGTTACAAAGGGTACACCACTAGGGCGGAGGCGGAATCTAGATACGCCTGCTATCTAGCGGGAGAGAGGAGGGAGCGTTGGAGGAACCGGATGAAGACCAGTTTCATCGCGATGATGCTCATCATCATGACTGCAGCTCTCTTCTATGTGATGGTAGTTTAGATGATCGATATCGACTTGTAATGTGAAGACAAACTCGATACTCGTGGTCTCGAGACTTGTAATGTTTTATCTTTGTTCGGTCTTTTGAATTCGGAGACTAATATGATGAATTGTATTCGGAGACTAATCTTCTATTGTATTCGATGAATCTGTTGTTTCTGTGTGCTGCTGTCTATATTCTGTCAAATAATATATTTTGTAACCTGTGCAAAAATCAGAAAAGTAAAAAAAAACCTAATATTCATACTAATGGCGCATCACTACAGAGTGCGCCATTAGTATGCCAAAGTACACTAATGGCGCATCACCCAACAGTGCGCCATTAGTATGCCAAAGCACATGGTTAAATATGGCCCCCTGGGAGGCATACTAATGGCGCATGGTGTTCTATACTAATGGCGCACTCCATGGTGCTCCATTAGTATACCAGATACTAATGGCGCACCAGTGGTGCACCATTAGTAAGAAATACTAGTGGCGTGATACTAATGGCGCACCAGTAGTGCGCCATTAGTAGGCAAAACTGGTGCGCCATTAGTAGGCCTTTTCCTAGTAGTGTGGTTTTGGACTGGAACAGGACAGGAGGGGCGGCGGTTTCGAAATGGAAGAGGAGAGGAGCGGCGCTGCATTTAGATTGGAACAGGAGAGGAGCGGCGGTGGTTTAAGAGGAGAAGAGCGGAAGAGCGGCGCTGATCTTGGAAGTATTTTTTTGTTGTTTCGCGTATTTTGGGTCAAAGTTTGACCACATATTGTATTCAACAAGCAAAATGTGAATGTATGTCACCAAATATTGTATCGTTTGGTTCATATCTGAATGTACTTTCAAATTATACTCCCTCCATTTTTGTATACAAGGCCACAAACTCATATTACAGGTACCAAGGTAAAAATCAATGCTATGTTTAAGTCAATGTTGCAAGCTAGCTTGTCACCTTGATTGTCGTGTTAATTAATGTGGTTTTTGTCTCCCAAGCACAACAAGCCAACCCTCTTACTCCTCATTGGTTGATTAATGTTGGGAATGCAAGCTAATCTTCTCACTCCCGCATGCACACAAGGGATAAAGTCCTCGGGTGCTAGTATGAGGCAAACGCCATCAATTTTTCCTCGATTAATGTTAGTGGCCTTGTATAGTTGCAAATTGTAATTTTGATAGTGGCCTTGTATACAATGTATAACATATATTTTATGTGCGAAAATCATGGTCAATTATGACCCATAATAAAAGGGAGACTAGTTAATGTGGGGTCGCTTTCTTAATTGAAGGGTAAATTGATTTTGATTTTGATCCAATCAGAGCGCGCCGGCCCTCTCGTCCAATCCTAAATCGTTGCTGCACGCTCCTCTCCCTCTTCTCCATTGCAAAACCACCTCCTCTCCTCTCCATCATCTCCATTCCAAAACCACCGTCTCGCCTCTCACTCTTCTCTATTGGAAGACCACCGTCTCTCCTCTGTTTTCTAGACGCTTTGCTCCATCGCGCGGGCGCCATCCATGGATACAAAATTAGTATACTGTATACTATTTAAAAGTCGAGGGCGGGGATTTTCTTGCGTGGTAGGCGGCGGGGCAGTTCCGCCTAGTCGGTTCGACAGAGATGCGAGAAGACGAGGGAGTAGGCTGCTGCAAACGTAGGGCTGTGTGATTTGACAGCGAGTTACTACTGGACAGGTGGGGCCCCGTGATTTGACTTGCCATTATCATTTTAACTGCGGCGCTACGACCGGCGTGAGTCTCCCAGATTCCTGACCACCTCCATACAGGTGCCTCTCCCAATGCTCACCATGTAGTAGAGGCTGGCTCTTGCATGAGAGCCCAATTCTCCACTTTTTCCTTGCCTCTCTTTCCTCCACATATGCAAAAATGTCATGTAAAGTGCACTATTGTACTTACTTTTACTTGCTCCTACAGGTGCTTAAGCTTGCCACATAGGCATAAAGTCTGATGTGGCAAGTTAATCAAGAAGAGAGTGACTAGTTTGGTGACCCAAGGAAGAAACGGTGCTAAGCGCGTGTACCTAGGTGAAAAGACAATTTTGAGTCTATAGCTAATTAAATGAAGCAAACTTAGCAACACCATTTCATTGGAAGAGGTTACTCCTTGGCAAATGCAATAAATACACACGCTTAGCACCATTTCTTCCTTGAGTACGAAGAAAGAGATAGAGAGGAGTAAAAAAATGCACTTATAGCCAACCTTGTTGTAGTATGAGTGAGTAAGTGATGACAATGTATGACATGCCAACATCAAATAGCCTAACACACCGTGTTAAAGCTCCAAGGGCGCGACCGCGCGAGCGACGCGATGGTCATGGTAGGCGCGACCATGATACGGGCTGCTGGCAGCCCTTGGATCTGAGATCAAACAGTCGCATGCTAAGTTGCTGAAAATTTGCAGAATAACCCTCCAGGATAGGATATTCACCCATAGGTCCAGAATCATGCCATGCAACTGTTCGATCTCAGATCCAAGGGCTCTCGGAAGCCCGTATCATGGGAGAATGGAAAGCCACTACCCTACCGTTCGCACGCTGGCAGTTCGCTCCTACTTGTCCCCGCACATCCTTCAATACTACGGAGGTTCGCTCCTAGTCGTCCCGTCCATTCACATTACGGCAGTTCCACTAATCCTAACCCTCCTCCCAAATCCATGGCGTCCAAAATCTCCACGGTCGGCGGTGAGTACAAGGTTAGAACCATCACCAATGATGAGTTCGACGTCATCTACACCCGTTCTTCCGTGACGGTGAAAGGATGCCTTTCTTGCTTCAGCCGCATGTTCGAAAACTCAGATGATGAGTGGGTCGCTGGGCTAGATGTTGAGTACACCACAGTCCTGGGACGAGAGAAGGATCTAAAGGACAAAGAGAGGAAGAAGCCCACCATGATCCAGGTTCGCGTACATAACGTTTGCTTGGTCTACCACATATGCCATGCCGACGTTGAGTGTCAGGATTTTAAGAACTTCCTCAAGGACAAACAGTGAAATTCGTTACTGTAGACTTTGGTAACGACAAATAAGTCCTGTGTCAGATAGGCCTCGTTGTAGGAAACACCTTCGACCTCAATAAGAATCGGTTGGTGTCCTCTCGTCAGCCTTCAATGCTGACCCTGGCAGGAGCCATGGTTCATCCTTCGTACGGTAAACTGGAGAAACCTCATTACACGTTTCATCGTCATGCATGGCAGCAGAATGTACTAGATATAGACCACATCCGCTACGCTGCAATGGATGGCTACCTTTGCTTCAATATCTACGAGGGTTGGATGAAGAGCAACGGCCAAGTGTGCGGTTCAAGGAAAGAAGTATCGGCCAAGAGGAAGAGGGACAAGGATGAAGTCGAGGACGTGGATGAGGACTCCGAGTAAGGTGGCAGTGTCGTTGCTCATGGTGGTTCTAATGCAGTGACTACCGGAATAGTTGCAAAGTTTAATTTCAGGTGTGCTTAATTTAATTTGAGGGGTGTGTTCTGCTGAGCCCCCAGCAGAACTATGTTATGTTTCTTCTCGTTACTCTAACTCTTTAGTACGTACATACTAGTATTTCTTACATTTCATCTTTTAGTTGGTATAGTACTACGACTCGTTTCTTCACATTATATACATACAATATATGTGGCCAACATCATATAGCCAGCAGTTTTGTTGTCAAAGAATTTCAGGGTGCTTAGTTTTGTTAAAGAATTCCAGGATGCTTAGAGGGTGGTTGGATCCAAGGGACTTATTTTAGTCTGACTAAAAATAGTCTCTTTAAGAGGCTAAAGTTCCAAGCACCCCTGACTAAAGAGGGGCTAAAACTAGTCTTGAGACTAAATTTTTTAGTCAGGGGTACCCCTACTAAAATGTGGATTAGTCCTCTCTCTACTCGTTTAACTCCTCTCCTTTAACATAGGTGAGTTCTGGATTGGAGGGTTTGGAGGATAATAAATGTTCATTAACTTGATTTTAGCCTTTTTAGTATTTGGATCCAAGCATGGATGAGGCTAGCATGTTTTAGTCCCACTACTTTTAGTCATGGGACTAAAATGTATCCAAGCACCCTCTTAGTTTTATTTGAGGGGTGGGTTGTGCTGGACACCGTTATTGTGACTAGCCTTTCTAATAGTACTATATGCATAATTTGGCGACGAGCGCTCTCTATATGTACCAACTATTTTTTAATTTCAAGTTTTGCTCCATGGCGCAATCCATCGATACTATTGTTGTACAAAGTATGCATTTTTTAAAAGGCAAGAGGGCGGGGCAGTCTAGCTTGGTCGGTTTCACGAGAGGCGAGGGCCTTTGTGATTTGATGGCTCATTACTACTGGAAGGCGGGGCCTTGTGATTTGACTGCTCGTATAAATGCGCCGACGACCTGATCGAGGAGGAGCAAAGAACCGTGCGGTATACCCAAGTTTTCCACTAGAGTAGTACTGCGACGTAGGAGCACGAAACACGGCAGCCCAGTGCCATATGGAGATAAAAAATGATCTAATTTTCTAGTCATCTCATTGTTAGCATTGTTCTATTCATTCCCTCAAAAAAACATTGTTCTATTCATGCCCCGCAGAGAACGTGCCACGTGCGGCGAAACACCCGAAGCAAAAGATGAAACACATGAGCAAAAGAAGAAGGAAGATTATCACCCCAAATGATCTAATTCGGCGCGGAGTCGTAACTGCTTCTTCATCGCCTCCACGACCTCCATCTCCTTGCACGTCTCCTCCGCCATCTTCATCATTGTGTCCATGACGCGGCATTTCTCAACGCGAGCCTTCATCATCTGTTCCACGGCCATATTATGTACCTTGACAGCAGCCGGGTGCTCGATGCGGAGCTTCACCAACTCTTCCTTCTGTTCCATGGCAAGGGCATGCAACATCTTCATCGAGGAACTACTATTCTCATGCAGCTTTTTCCAGCCGGCATTCTTCTCCTTCAACAGGTTGATCTCGTGGCAGAGCTTCGCATTGTCCTCCCGAAGTCGCAGGATTTCGCCGGTCGCCTTCTTCTCTGAGGCAATGCTCTTCTTCAGCAGCATCACCAAGCCAGCGGTCAACTCCCCCTGCTGATTGAGCTCAACGGGCATGTCGTCGAGGCTCTCCTTCAGCAACTCCATCAAGCCTTGGATGAACTCCTTCTGCTTATTGAGCTGATCAGGCATGCCGTCGAGGGATAACGACTCCAGCTCCACCGGCTCGGCATGTTCGCCTCCGCGGCTAGGGCGCTCCTGGGAGCCATCGTCTGCCCGTGAGAGATCTTTTGAGGTGTCTGCATGGTGGCGAGCCCTCTCTTTTTTCTGCAGCCTTGGTTGCCGCTCCCTTGTTACGAGTAGTTCTCGACCTAGAGCTCTGCTCACCAGCCATGGCAACGACGGACGAAGAAGAAGCACTTATGAGGAGGAAAGGTAGAGTGATTTTCGGTTACGTGGTTCCCATTTTTATAACCTAAGTACTAGGACTAGTACTAATACCTTCATAGTGGGAACACGTTCAGGTTTGGTACGTACTACTAGTAGGTGTGAGCAGGCTTTCAAATGTGATGGGAACAAGGTAAAGATTAATTGATGGTTTTGGTTTCGAGGCCCGAAACGGCTCCCGATGAGTTTAGCGGAACATAAATTTCAAGTACTACTACACTGCTCAAATGCGTAAGTATTATGTTACTATCAAAAAATTGGCACAAAATACGAAGGAGACCAATGGAAGTACTACTAGCAACCCATGATTTAACTACTCGCATGTGCGCAGTGGAGTAATAATGTCTTTCTTCCGCCCTCACGTCCACTCAATTTGCATGCGTTGTATTAATTGACCATCAATGAAGTGAACTACTTTACACGCGTCAAATTATAACATGGGTTGGATCTTGGTACAAAATTGCGTCCGCCCGTGTACCCGCGTGTGCGTGTGAGGAATGAGCGCGTGCATGGCGTGCGTGCACATCTTCTCTTCGTGCATGTACTTCCAGTATCGCTCAGGGAGGACGAGTACATTCTTCTGGAACCAGCAACACGTCACTGTGATCAATCCATGCAAGGAGGTCACGACAACGCCTACACATGTGCCACGTGGCTTCATGAACTGTAAGAAAGACACTATGTAGTGTGCCATTGGTATTCTAATTTACGTGTTTTGCACATACTCGAAGTACTAGTAAGGTACACGTGCATTGCACGCATCCGATTTTGCAACCAAATTATGAATAAATACCACACAATAGCATGTAAGCTCTGAGTCATATATGCCTGATGTAGCCCTTCGTTTAATTCTTATAGTTCATCTCATTCAAAATCAATTAATTTTTATAGAAAAGCTAAGAACGCGGGAATAGGAAAAACATGGGATTATAGTGGAATGTCGTCTTGAATCCACTACTAGGAAAAGGCCTACTAATGGCGCACCAGTTTTGCCTACTAATGGTGCATCACTGGTGCGCCATTAGTATCACGCCACTAGTATTTATTACTAATGGTGCACCACTGGTGTGCCATTAGTATCTGGTATACTAATGGCACACCACCCAGTGCGCCATTAGTATATAACACCATGCGCCATTAGTATGCCTCCCAGGGGCCATATTTAACCATGTGCTTTGGCACACTAATGGCGCACTTCGGATGGATGCGCCATTAGTATACTTGGCATACTAATGGCGCACTGTTTGGTGATGCGCCATTAGTATACTTTGGCATACTAATGGCGCACTCTGTAGTGATGCACCATTAGTATGAATATTAGGTTTTATTTTTTTTACTTTTCTGATTTTTCACAGGTTACAAAATATATTATTTGATAGAATATAGAGAGTAGCACACAACAACAGCAGATTCGTCGAATACAATAGAAGATTAGTCTCCGAATACAATTCATCATATTAGTCTTCGAATTCAAAAGACTGAACAAAGATAAAACATTACAAGTCTCGAGACCGCGAGTATTGAATTTGTCTTCACATTACATGTCGATATCGATCATCTAAACTACCATCACATAGAAGAGATCTGCGGTCATCACGATGAGCATCATCGCGATGAAACTGGTCTTCATCCGGTTCCTCCAACGCTCCCTCCTCTCTCCCGCTAGATAGCGGGCGTATCTAGATTCCACCTCCGCCCTAGTGGTGTACCCTTTGTAACTGTTACCGCTGAAACGGTGAACCTGTCTCCGACACTCCTCCCAGTCGTCGTAGACTCCAGGAACCTTACCCTTGTACACGACATATGACGGCATCTCTATGCACAAGCCAAACAATAGAAAATACATACATAAGCAATATATTAGTATGCAACAAAAGGATCGGAAGAGAAAAGCAAGACATTAATAGCACGATTCGTGGTCCTACTAATAAATAGCATCGATTACATCTAAGTTGAACGACTGTCCAAACCAAAGAGACATACAATTCATTAAAGTTTAATTACAACATGAGCCAATCAATGTTTCAAAACTACACATCACTACTTTTGACTCGACTCATGGACAGGAGCGTGGATGAAGCCGCCGTTTGTCGTGATGGTCATGAAATAGCGGGCGTTGTCAGCCTGCGTTTGTAGCATTCCGTCTATCTCAATGTTGGATGGTTGATATCTGAGGAAGAAATGCCCCGAGGTATGAAGGACATCTTGATGGATGATGTCCGCAAACTCCGACTGGATGCGAAAGAATTCTTGTCTGATGTCCGCGTCCTGGATTGCCGACAAGCTCGCGGCCCAATCTTTGAGATTATTTGGTAGCAGAAGGTGATGATGGTCCCTTACGATCGCCCGCATGTGATGGAGGGCTTAGTAGGCATCCTTCTGACCGCCAGGCGGCTACTTGACGCAGCAGAACGTCGTATTGTGGGCGAACACGTGCTTGCCATACTTATGAACTGCCCTGGTGAAGGTGCCTCCAGATTTGGCGTAGCCGGGGAGAACATCATCAAGAACTTTCTTGATATTTGTGTAGTCTATCTTGGAGTTACGGTTCGGGTCGAAATACGTGGCCATGGAATATTTCGGGCTTAAGAGGATGAGTGTGCAATGTGTGTCACTGCACAGAACACGGAATGTTAGAAAAAAAGAACGATCAAAATCTAAGAAATCATAAGGAAGTTATCCTTATCTGGGTTTACCAGAATGACGTCTTCGGGGTGTGAAATCGTGACTTGGCGGTCCCCGGCGCTGCTCAAGAGCTTGGCACTCATGTAGAAGCGGTTGACGATCACGATGTCCGGGGTCTTGTCTCTAATGATCCGCATCTCCATACTCAGCGAAAAGAGCCGAACGAAGGTGTAGTGCAGCGGATGAAGGTTAAACATGGCAAAGATGTCATCAAACCGCAGGACGATCGGTCCCCCGATGTCGCCATCCACAAAACCCTTGCCCTCTGGCACCTTGGCCATGAAAACCGGGTATGCCACATCATTCTCTCTGAGACACCGCTTCTCCAAAGAAAGAACAATGTCGTGCAGACTCTGCATAGTACCAGTTGCAGCATTGAGCATATTTGTTGGTAGCATCGCCCTACCCGCCACATGCACCCTCCTCGAGATATCCTTAGGTGAAGGTGGCCCGTCCTGAGCACGGATCGTACTCAGTGTCGGCTGGCTCGAACCGGCGCCCTTTTTAGTCTGCCGTTTCCGGCCTTTCTTCTTGATCTGCTGTAATGGGACCGAGTTCTGCTCACAGAACGCCTTCTTGAGCGTGTTGGGGCTGATAATATTTGGCACCTCCGCTATCTGAGGCTCGGTGAAGGCGGCAGCTGGAGGCGTCTCCTGAGAACTGAACGCCAGACGACGCCTGTTGCAATTGGGTTTCTCCGCCGTACCAGCTAGATCGCAGTCGTCTTGTTTGGGTTCTTGAGAAGGAGGCCCGCAGAACTCGTCACCGTACCCATGTTCGGCAAAGTACTTATCGACGTTGGTAAATGTACCATCGTCGTTTTCGTCGTCATCCGGATCCTTTGCCATATGCATGTCCGGATCCTGTGCCATAGGGATGTCCGGCATGTCTGGTAGTGTTGCGGCGTTCTTGCCATGGCTTGGCACCGGCATGACTGGCGGTCTTGTCTGTGGGGTGGTGTCCCCCGCCCCCAAATGAATCTGGCTCTTCGGCCAAAGCAGGGGCCAGCTTACGCAGGCGCTGAGGGTCATCTCATCTTCTTCGTCGGCCCCAGCGGGTCGAACCGGAGGTAACAGCTCGTCGCAGCCTGGCAGCACCCGAACCACTTCAACCCTATACATTGTGGGTGGCATCGGATTACCGTGGAACACGGGGTTGCTCGGTTGAACGATTATGCCCTTGGCGACATCGACCAACTCGCCGCCCACAAAGTGCAGGAGAGTGCAAGGAACGTCGGCGGCGCCCTGCGAAAACATGTAGGGCGTCAGGGATGCCCAGTCAAAGGCAAGGAGAGGCTTAGTTACCGTGATGCCGTCAAGCTCGGCTAATGTGGAGGCTTAGTTACCGTGATGCCGTCAAGCTCGGCTAATGTGGAGGCACCGCCAACAGCGGGCGTGAAACTGGCGGAGGGGCCGCTTGCTGGCGATGTGCGGTCGGCGTACACCCGGGTGCATTAAGCTCCAATGCCGGCGTCGGAGACACTGATACCGCCGCCGCCGGAGACACCAATGGCGCCGCCGTCGTAGACACCAATACCCCCGCCGCCGAAGACACCAATGGCGCCGCCTACGCATTGTGCGAGTTGCTGGCTGTGAAGCTGGGAATCGGGGGCGGCCCCTGTTGCCACCCGCAATCCACGTCGTTATCCCATGAATCAAGGTAGGCATAATGCCGGTGAGCGTCGATCCTAGTTGTTGTTGCACTTGCTCTTGGACCATCTCCAGAATCCGCGCCACTTGCGCCTTGAGTGCTTCAACCTCGCGCGATTGGCTTTCCGAGCTGCTCTTTTTCTCCTTTCGCCCACCAGCGGTATAGTATGATGACCATTTTGTGGACAAGCCTTTGCCGGCCACACGACCAGCTGACATTGGCTTACTGATCGGATCCTTGTTTTTCATTATGTTCAACGCCCTATTCAAAGGGGTGTCGAAAGGGGAGCTCTGAGATGACCCCGCACTACTGCTTTCTTTGTCCTGCGGAAGGAACGTGAACCATTTAGAAATATTGGGGATTAATTAGAATGCAACCATATGGAGCTAATTACGCGGGGGGTGTATTCCTTACCAGAACAAGCTCAAGTGCCTTGGTCTTCGGATCCGTGGTAAGCTCCTTTGTTACCGGGTCCTCCTTGTACTGGGCCCTGAGAAAGTTCCTGGTCTGCTTGTCACGGTATTTCTCGAAGTGGGGCGGTAGGCCTTACTCGACACGCTCCGCGTCCTCCTTGTCCCATATAGGCTCCGCCACTCTGTAACCGCCGGGACCGAGTTGGTGGACCCCTAAGTTCAACTGCCGCATATCTTTCCCCCACTGACTTGATTCGGAGGTTGCGGGGCTCTTGCACTTGATCTTGAACTCCTTGTAGTCATCTTCACTAATCAAAGGATATTTCGCCTTGATCTTCTCATAACTATCACCTTTGTCAATCATTGCCTTCATCGTGCTTTTCCAAGTAGATAGGGCCGTGCCCATCCTTGTGAGGGCGGCACCGTTCACTTTATTCCCCGAGAGGCGTGTGTTTGCGAACTCATCGGGGAACATGTATCGTTTGTGCAGCTTCATGAAGAGGAAGCTGCGCAAATTCCCTCGGTCCTTATGCCTTAGGTTCTCGGTGTTGATCGAGGCGGTGCTCCGGAGAATGCACCCGAGCTGAACCAAGTACCCCTTGACTACGTGTTTGGGCGCCGTCGGATGCCCGTCGGAGTTCACTTCAGTAAGTTCCTCCCTGACAGTGCCGAGCACGTTCAGGCACCGGTCCTTCCGTTGCCTCTTCGGTTGGCTGTCATCTGTGCATGCGCCGCCATCATCAGTGGTGGCATCTGCGGCGCCATCATCAGTGGTGTCATCCCCGACGCCACTAGGGGTTGTGTAGTCAGGATCGGTGTCTTCCACGGCGTCCTCATAGCGGTGAGGTTCTTCCTCCAACTCCTGGGACAGCTCCCAGAATTGCTTGCCGCCCGAACCACCGGCCTCATCGTTGTGGGCCATGTTTCGCTCTAAATAGGAAAAAAGTTTGGTTAAAAAGTTGGTTATTGTCAAGGAACAAGATCATGGTCTCATCATTTAGGGTTTATCGATGCCGAGGCATCCTAAAAGCTAATCCTTTATCATTTAGGGTTTGTCGACGCCGAGGCACCCTAAAAGCCTAAGCGTACATCATTTAGGTTCTCATCGACACCGAGGCACCCTATAGAAGCCAAGTTAAGTTTTCATCATTTAGGGTTTATCGATGCAGAGGCACCCTAGGTTGGGCCGAATCACTTGGCTCTATTACCACCTATGTTGGGTTTATCATCTAGGGTTTATCGATGGTAAGGAGAATTCTAAGTTGGGCCTAATCACTTGGCTCTATTGCCACCTATGGTTTAATGCAGCAAGAATGGCGGGGCAGTTGATCCTACTTAACTAAGTACTATGATACCCCGGCCCATGCATTAGTCGCAAGTACCGCATATGTCCTATTTTTAGCAAAGTCATGCTAAAATTCACAGAAAATTTCAGCATGACCTTTGTTGAAAATAGGACATATGGAGTACCCGAATTTGCCGGAACGGAAGTTAATCGACATTCCGACAAACTCAAGGGCCTCTCGGGGTACTTTCAAATTCATTACCCCACCCCCACCCAACTGCAACCCCACAACACCCCACAATATCATCACGACACGATGGTCGGAGACAAAACCACCCAATATCATCAAAATACTCCAGTTATGAAGTAAAATTCCTAAAGTGTACCAGGAGTAGAACCTGAAGTGTAGTCAGTGGCTTCACCTATGTGCATAAAAATCATAAAAATTCAAAATCATTTGAAACCTGATCACTAGTTATAAAAATTCAAAATCATTCTAAATCAAAATCTACTAATTAGTTCTTGTGCTCATCCAGTAGCAACATCTTTCATACATGATCCGTAGTCATGTACCAAATTTTTATTTAAACTGAATTTGCAAATCAACAAGAGCTCTACTAGTTTCAGACTAGATTTACACTAAATACAATTGAGTATTTGACCAGTAGTCATGTGAACTCTTTGAATTTGTAAACACTTCCAGCCTTGAGCATTGAGAGTTCACAATTGCAAAAAATGTCCCTTGTTCCTGAACTTTTATTGTAATCCATTCATTCAAGAAGAAAGAAACAATTATTGTTGATACTCATGTGCTTCTTTCCAAATAATTTTATTTATTCAGAGTTTGAGAAATTTTGAACAAAACAGAACGCAAGATACAGACTGAATTTGATGTTCAAAAATAACTGATAGTAGCATGCTATGGTACAGATAAAGTTGGGTCATAGTAACACACAGTAACATTTCTGGAATCCAAATTGAAACAATAAATCACAGGTAGCTAGCAACTGAAAATCAAATTGGCACTTTCTCCAAACTCATATATGTCTTCTGTTTTTGTAGCATCAGTGCTCACCTCGATGGATTAACTAAATTTTCTACAAACACCAAGTACTAGGGCACACAAAAGTTCTGAAATTTGTGTACCTAACTGAATTAACTGAATTTTCAGTAACCGAATAAACTGAATTTTCAAAACTGACAAATATTAATAGGTTGACTATAGCAAATCCAATTTGCATGCTTCACTACATATAATTTACAATAATCCAAGGGGACAAATACAACACTGGAAAAGTCAATTCAGGTTTATCTGAATTGGCAGCTACAGTGATGCCATTTAAAGCTAGCTAGAGGGAAAAGCCATTTAGAAAAATCCTCTCATCTCATATGAGGAGTGTTAATCCTAAGACTAATAGTTTGTTGTGCAGTACAGCTACAGCGATGCCCTGTCCATTTTGTCCCTCCCCGACTAGATAATAGAGTAGCACTGTTGATGCCCTGTTCTTGCTAAACTTTATGACAGTATATACAACAACTTATCCTCTTAAGCCAAAACAACTTTCTAAAAGCCAGATGCAACTTGTTGAGCTAATTTTGAGCAGAACACCTTGAGGAACTAGCAGCAAAAGGTACTGAACTAGCAGCAAGCTTGTGTTATTGCGTACTAAGGTACTGAACTGATCAGAACTTCAGAACAGTGAGCTTTACATACTAATTTCAGAGGGATTTGAACCTAATTTGACCTAAATTCGAGAGGGATTTGACCTTATTTTCCATCTACACTAGCCCCTAATCCATGGCTAGAGCTAGTAGTACGAACACATGGTAGAGTAATTAGGCAGCCTTGAGGAACCCAAATCCATGGCTGCTAGATCGAATGTAACAAGGAGGGGAGAGGGGACGGAAGGGAGTTGGGGGCACCTTCACCTTGGGTGGCTGAACGACGGCGCCGTGGATTTAGAGGTCTAGGTGGAAGAAGCCCTTGATCGCGGTGACTATGGGGGCTGGGTGCGCCCCTCCTGCTCCTCCTCCTTGAGCAGGACAAGGTCGGCGGCTACACGGTGAGGAGAAGGCCCTCCTCTCCTCTCCGGGCGTCGTCCTGGTTGCTTGCCGGCGCGGTCTACCTGTAGAGACGAGACAAGAAGGGGTCAGGGGTTTGGAGTGGAGGGGGGCTTACGGGCGGAGGAGGACGGGCGGAGGAGGAGGGGGTCTTACGGGCGGAGGAGGACGGGCGGCGGCGCAGTAGGGGCGGTGGAGGGAGGCGCTGCTGGGCTCCTGTGTCGGCTGCGGGGCAGCGGAGGCTTCGGACGGCTGGGTGCACCGCAGCGTCGGGCTGGCAGTCGTGGCGGCAGGCGGGGGAGCCGGAGCAGGTGTGGAGCAGGCGCGGGGGTCATTGGAGCGGGCCGGGGGTCGTTAGAGCGGGCGCGGCGAGGGAGGGAAGGGGGATCTGGCGAGGGAGAGGGAAGGGGGGATCGGGCGAAGGGGTATCTAGCTAGACACTATAGCAATGGCGCACCACCCTCTGGTGCGCCATTAGTAGTTTTTTTTTCTAATAGCAATGGCGCACCCTCCACAGGTGCGCCATTAGTAACTTTTTTTTCTGACAGCAATGGCGCACCCTCCTCTGGTGCGCCATTAGTAACATTTTTTTCATTATTTCTTGTTGCATCTAATAATTTGTTTTTTTATCAAATTTTTTATTTTCATGAGGCCTAGAACAGAAGATATCATCAAATATCATCAATTTTTTTTGAAAAAATCATCAAATTTGTTTTTTTATTTTTAATTGAAAATATCATCAAATAATTTTTATACTAATGGCGCACCATGGCACAGTGCGCCATTACTAGTTTAAACTAGTAATGGTGCACTATTCAACGGTGCGCCGTTAGTAGTTTTGCAAAAAAGTAAAAAAAACAGTAGTGGTGCACTCTACGGCTGGTGCGCCATTAGTAGTTCTAACTACTAATGGCGCACTCTGCCCGGATGAGCCATTAGTATATTTGAAAAAATAAAAAAAACATTTTGTTACTAGTGGCGCACCATGTGCCAGGTGCACCATTATTGTCTTCCACACTAATGGCGCACCAGCACATGGTGCGCCACTGATATATAGTAGTGGCGCACCACATGACAGGTGCGCCATTAGTGTCCATTCCATCTATAGCCCTTTTCCTAGTAGTGATCCTACAGGATTGTATGAGTGTTTGATTGTGCATAGAAAAAACGCAGAATTCTTTCAAAGAGGTTTGAGTGGATGGGATGTTTCCTATGAAATCTAATGCAAATGAATCACATGGAAAAATTCCTATGGTTTACAATCCTATGAATCAAACAACCAAGATAGGAAAAATTCCTAATGATTAGAATCCTCCAAAATTCCTTTTCGAATCCTTTGAATCAAAGAAGCCCTTAATCTATTTTATGATTCATGGAATTGTGCGTTGTAAAGCATAAAGTAAAAACAAATAATGGCAATTCAACTAAAAAATAGTTTGGGCGGTTATGATACGGAAGATTCTAGAACAAAAGAGAACCACTGTTGTTTTGAGGTTTGTGCATTATGCTTAAGTTCAACCATGGAGTCTGCTAGATTATACATGTGGCAAAATCCGGTGGGGGCTAGAAGATGGTGCGAGGGGCCGAGTGGAGGGAGACTATGAAGGAATGCGCAAGTGCGAGATCGATATTTAGAGAGAGGGGGCGAACACGTGCGGTGATGCGCGCAGTGGCGGAGCCATGAAAAATAAATGAGCTAGGGGGCCAAGCATTGCTAATCCTTTACGAGGAGGGTCAATTCATGAACTTAAACCATTTTTAGTAGCAATTGTCTAATGATCACATTCATATTAGCCTTGATATATGGTGATGTTAGGGGGGAGGGGGGCAGGGCCCTTACTGCCCCCTGTCTTCGCCATTGTGCACGCGTTTGAGAGATGAAGCGGAAGGCATGGATGATGAGAGGGGGATGTTGGATACATAATTAATGTGGGTGTATTAGCTATATATGTTAATCCTATATAGAGAGGCATAGATTGATCGATGTGGACGTGGGAAAGAGGGTGAGACCTCACTGGATATATTGATTGATCGGTTTGTGTGGAAAACTATCAAAGACCTAGATATATACACACATACATAGAGGAACATCGATCGTTGCGCATGCACGCGTGAGAGATAAAGAATGACCGATATGATGGAGAGGGGGATGTGTCTTGGTGTGTGCCTTCATGGGTGACCGACCTGAAGGAAAAGATTGCATGCGTGCGATGGGTAATGCCGACGGGTAGTGTGTGTGCATGCATGCACGAGAGAAAGTTAGTGGTACAATTATAAAGAGAATACTACTGTGTGGGTGTAAAAGAATAGCTGAATAGGTGAGGTCACAATCAATGTAACGTTGAATTCACATATTTGAATAAGAGATCCTGATGTTTGAAACCCATGCATGCATGAATATAACGGAGATCTTCACGGTGTGGTTTGGAAACGAGCATGTTGTAATGTATACACATTGAACAAGGTCAGACTGATTTGAATTTGAGATACCGATGGTAGACGTCATTTGTCCACGTCGCATCCGTGCGTGGACACACTATTCTAATTGGAGACGATGGGCGGCTTTTGCATCACATATCTATATCTATACCCCTATATATATTATATATTATATTTTTTTAATATTTTGTGCGGGTAACTTTAACTTTGAAAGATGTTCGTTGGATGAGGCGAATCCGATGGTCCAAAGATGGCAAATTTGAGCACTACTGGCCGTTGGATATCATCTAGATTCCACCAGATTTCGCCACATGTATAATCTAGAAGACTCCATGGTTGAACTTAAGCATAATGCACAAACATCAAAACACAAGCACTTCTTATTTGTTCTAGAATCTTCCATATCAGAATTGCCCAAATGTTTTTCTACATGATTTTCCATTATTTGTTTTTACTTTATGTCTTACGACGCACAATTCCATGAATCTTAAAATAGATTAGCTTTCTTATAAAAACTAGATGATTTTGGATGAAATGAACTATAAGAATTAAACGAACATCTACATCATGCATATATGACTCAAAGCTTGCATGCTATAATGTGGTATTTATTCATAATTTGGTTGCCAAATCTCATGCGTGCAATGCACGTGTACCTTACTCTAGTCTAAATGGTGCTCGTTGTGCTCCGACATTACAACGCGCGCGAAAACTCCCACCTCCTATGAAATCCCGACACATGAAATGCCCGTGGTACCCCTGAACCGAAACAACCGCCTCAAATCGGTGGGGGTACTTCCGTAACTTACCCCACATTTCGGACAAGCGCGTCTCTAAGCCATGGTTCCCCACTGCCATCCCATCCGCCCACCCATTCGTACACCGAGGCCGAGAAAACCCGCGACGACACCCCACACCCTGCTCCGTCCGCCACCCACACGGAGCCACTTCCCCGACGACGTTGTCCACAGCAACACCTCGACATCCCTCATCCACCGTACCAGATGAGGATCCATCGTCGATCTCATCGTCCCACCGGTTTAGCCACCCCACCCCGACGTTCCCCTCGTCTTTTGCGCCACCTCCATTCCCACACCGCCGTCTTCACCTGCACCACCGGAAGAGCATCATCATCACCGTTTCCTCGGATGAAGTTGTGGCCTAATCGGCGCCACCAAAGAGGTTGTACACTAATCGCTGCATTTTCTTCTTGATTCGTTCTCACGGTGCTGCCGGCGCTTGGTCCCGAGCCAACACGGCGCAGCTCCATCCACGGCGGTGTCGCTAGGCACTTCCTCCACGGTGTCGCTCCCTCGGCGGCGACGTCCACATCAGTAGGAGCTGCTGCTGCTTTATATCTCGCTCGCGCTGCTGCCCTGCTCTTGTTCTTGGTCCCCTGCCTGGTCTGCTCTTGCTATTGCTCTTGCTCGCGCTGCTACTCTCGCTCTTGCTCTTGCTTGCTATGCTGCTCCGATTTAGCTACACTTTAGTCGACTGAATCGACTTTTGGGTCAGTCGATTTTCAGGGGGGGGGGGGGGGGGGGCTCGCCGGGGAGAAGGAAGAACCAGCCACAGCGGGGAGGGGGCTCGCCGGAGAGGTACCCCACTATCTATCTTAGGGTTCAGGATGGGGGCGGTGGTCGCCGGCGGAGGCGGGGCGTTGGCGGGGCGGTGGCGTGGGGATCGCCGGAGAAAAAGCTCGGCACGGGGGGCCTAGAGGGATGGCCGGGGCGGCGGTGGACCGGCGGTGGGGAGTGTTTTCGAGGCGGGCGGGGCGGCGCACCGCCGGCCGCGGGCGGCGGGTGGCTGCTGTTTGGCCGGCTCAGGGGGTGGAGGTTGAAGATGAACCACAGGCCCTTGATTTCGTATCCAACGGCTGTAAAATCGACTGAACAGAGATGAAAAAGTTAGTCGACCGACGTGTAGCCTCACCTTGCTAGTGCGTTCAGTTTTGACAGCAAAATTCAGTTTCGACATTAAAATTCAGTTTCAACAGTTAAGTTCAGTTTCGACAGTTAAATTCAGTTTTGACAGTTAAGTTCAGAGATGAGCGGCTGATGTATTTTACATCTAGCACTTTGTGGTTATGTATTTTACATCATGTATTGGAGATGCTATAAGAATTCCACTCAGGTTAACATTGTTCGTTGTCTCTCTTGTTGTCACACCCTAGCTAGTTCATGCATTAGAGTGTTGCATCATGTTTATTCTTTCAACAGAAACCTGAAATGGGGATGTCAGAACCCCCAGCCCCCTCTGAAACAACTAGGGTTTACTAAAAAATAATTTCAATGAACCTGAAATGCCCTTCTAAAATGTCCATCATTTTTGTCCTGGTTCAGAACCTCTGCCAAAAGTGATGCACAGTTTTCTAGGTCATCCTAAGGTCTTTGAGTTAATTCATAATTATTAGAATTTGGGCATTTTAAATTTATAAAATATTTCAAATGCTCAAATATCTCCAAACTAAAATGTTTCATGTTGGAAATAATCCAACTATGGACCAGGAGCAGTTTGGTGATTTTAGGAGTTGCCTAAGTATTTTTAATAATTCAACAAACTTACAGAATAAATAAAAAGCAGAAGAACAGGGGAAAAACTTACCTGGCGCCTACTAACCGGCCCACCTGCCGGCCCAGCCCAGTGCCGCGCCAGCGAGCTGCTTGCCCGGCCAGGCAGGCAGGCAAGGTGCTCGACGGCTAGCACCGCATGGGTGCCACGCACCTGCTCGCCGCCTCGCCGCTCCACTCACCCGGCTAACGACGTGGATCGACCCCTCTCTCTCCCTCGAACCCCCCAGACGCCCCCTCTCCTCTCCAGCTCCTCCCCCTCGCGCTCCCCAGCCATGGCCGACGCCACCGCCGCCGCTCCATCGTCGTAGCCGCGCTCCCCGCCGCCCGTGCTCCGTCTCGTGGTGTCCAGGAGCTCCGTCGCCGTCCACTTCATCGAGCTAACCGAGCCCCGTGTGCTCGTGAGGCCCGAGTCCACCGCACCGACCTCGCCCGAGTTCGCCGTCGCCGGAGATCCCCTTCAACACCGTCGCCGCATCAGCTCATCCTCGACCCCGCCGGTGACCTTAACGGGTGCTATGTGAGCCTAGCTACCCCTCCTACCCTTCCTCTCTCGCCCCCGAGCCGTTTAGCCACCGCACGAAGATCACCCGCACGCACCACCGCGGATCTCGTCGCCGACGTGCTCCCGACCATCCTTCGGCCAACTCACGGTGTCCAACGCACTCACCACGTTGCGTTGAGTCCAACCGTGCACTCCCCGCACCTCACCGCACACCCTAGCCCCGAGTTCGCCTTCACCCGAACTCCGGTGACCGCCTAGGTCGTCGCCGGTGCCAACTCCGGCCACCCGACCTCAACTCGCTCCACCAAGAGCTGCGGTTCGTCCCCAGCTCCACGTAGATGCCTTCCGCGCCCCATTTGGTGGCCGGAACGGCCAAAACCACTTCCGCCGCCGCGTCGGGCTCGCCGGCGGCTAAATGCCGGTGCAGCCGTTTTGACTTTGACCACGGGTGGGCCCTGGTTGAATCTGTTGAGTCAATGACAGGTGGGGCCCCCTTCTGCTAATTATCCAGATTAGTTTAAACTAAATTAAATTAGTTAATTATCCACTGACACCCTGGACCCACTGGTCAGTTTGACCTGGACCGGGTCTGTTGACTTGCTGAGGTCAGCATGACCTCATGCTGACGCAGTAAACCTTTTCTGAAATTAAAATAAATCTAAAATGATTTCTAAATTCCAGAAATTGTTGCAAACTTCAAAAATTCATATAAATTCAACCGTAGCTCCAAATCAAACAAATTATATATGAAAAATGATCAGAAAAATCCAATATATCCATCAGTACTAGTTTCATGCGTGTTTAAACAAACTAACTTGAGGTTTAGTGCAGAACAAGATAAAACACTTTAAAGGGCCATTTATGAGTTTGAAATTTGAATCGTTGGTTCAAATTGATTCAAACCCATCTGGTTTTAGTTGCATTAGCCCAACACACTCATATTGCCATGTTTCATGCATGCATCATATTGTCGCACATTGTTTGGTGATGGTTGTGTATCGGTGTTCTTTGCGGCAGGTTCTGCCTCCGAGGAGTACCGTGATTACCCTAGCGAAGAACCGTATTCGTGCATCGATCCATCAGGCAAGCAACCAACCATTTGATCATATCGATACAATCCCATGTTCTCGCTCTTGCTCTCTTTTACTGCATTAAGACAACGCGTTTCAAACTGCTGTGTGCTATGGTAGTTGAACCCATTTCCTCTCCATGACCTGTCATTGCCACAGTAATTAGATAAAACCCACTAGCATGTGTAGGAATTGATTGAGCCATATGTATGTGTTGTTCCTACCTTGCTATGCCTGCTATGCTTAGAGTTGTGTCAGGTCTGGTTCATCAGGGTGATGGGCTAGAGTGAAATGATCATGTCGGTAATGAGAGTGATGTGGTGAACACGATTTGGTAAAGGTATCGATGAGAGGCCATGTAGGAGTACATGGTGGGTTGTTTCATTGAAGCCGACCTTAAGAACTGAGATTTGTATGCGTGATTTAAGATTCAGCTACTACCATGCATTGGGCCCTGAAATATGACCCCGCTCGACTTCTTATTCACCCTAGTCCTCTGTCCAGGAGTTGCAAGTAGTTTCTGGTGTTTGTAGCTTACTGGAGGCCATGGACAGCGCTGACCCGCGGGGTGGGCTGTGATGCGGTAGGTACGTGGCACAGTGTATCGAATACCCGTTAGGTATCTCGGGAACCCTGTACACATCGTTCGGGGCCGTATGGGAAACCTCGGCCGGACTCCCTGCGGATGGAACCTGGATAGGTGATAAACCTGGACTAGAGACTTAGGTGTTTAGGTAGGTCGTGGTCTACACCCACGTCGGCTTTCGCTTGAAGTCTGCCGAGCACATGTCGTGTGCAGACGCTAAGTGGTGGAAACATGTATGAAGAAGTACACCCCTGCAGGGTTAACATGATCTATTCGAATAGCCGCGTCCGCGGTAAAGGACTACTTGGTTGCTTATACAGTTCATAGACAAGTGAATGGATACTACTAAAAATCTCAAGATAAGCGTGAGTGCCGAGGATGGCTCTTCCGTAGGATGATGGAGGTGGATCCTCGGTAGTGTATTGAAGTGGTGAGTAGTGGACTCGTGTGCACAAAACCATTTCAAGTTGGAGTCTCGTAGGATAGCTTAGCCAAGAGTCAAAGCTGGCTTGCTGCAATAACTCCACCAACCCTTCTTGATAATGTGCATGTATGTAGGATCTGACGTAAGTCTTGCTGGGTACCTTTGTACTCATGTTGCTATAATTTACATTTTACAGAAGGCGCTGCAACCCCTTCTGATGGGTTCTTCGTAGACATTGACATCGACGAGTAGACTAAGGCCCAGGTGGTAATCCTGAGCTTGTGAAGATCCACGTAGTATAGCTAGGCTTTCCAAGCCTCTTTTATTTTACTAGTTGTCTGTACTCAGACAAGTTACTTCCACTGCTGGTTTGTATGACTGTATGACTTGAATGTGGGTCGTGTGACCCGTACTTGTATGTATGTTATGTATGGCTCTCTGAGCCTTTAAATAAAGTACTTGTGTCGTAGAGTCATGTTGTGATGCCTTGTTGTATTTGCACATATCGAGCATATTGTGTGTATGATTGAAATGCTTGGTATGTGTGGGATCTGACTATCTAGTTGTTTATCTTTAGTAGCCTCTCTTACCGGGAAATGTCTCCTAGTGTTTCCATTGAGCCATGGTAGCTTGCTACTACTCCGGAACACTTAGGCTGGCCGGCATGTGTCCTTCTTCGTTCCTGTGTCTGTCCCTTCGCGAAATGTCACGCATTGAGTACCGGAGCCCTGTTAGCCCGCTACAGCCCGGTTTACCGGAGTCCTGCTAGCCCAGTGCTACAGCCCGGACCCACTTGTTGATGACCGACACGTTCGATGCTGGGTCATGGATGCCTGTCCCTGTAAGTCTGTGCCACTTTGGGTTTACGACTAGTCATGTCAGCCCGGGCTCCTTATCATATGGATGCTAGCGACATCATCATATACGTGAGCCAAAAGGCACAAATGGTCCCGGGCAAAGGTAAGGCGACACCCGTGGGAATACCGTGCGTGAGGCCGCAATGTGATATGAGGTGTTACAGGCTAGATCGATGTGACATTGAGTCGGGGTCCTGACACTTGTCCTGCTTTAGCCTCAGCGTCGTACAACTCACCAGAGCTGCTCCAACGACGAAACCCTCCATCACAGCGGAGTAGTACCTCGGGCTCCATCTCCAGACGCCTAAGATCTTCTTCCCCTCATCCGACGGCCAAGTCAGCCAGAGCATCCTCACCGGCCAACCCAATCACGCTGAGATCGACATGGCTTCGCCAAAGAGGTTGTCACTTGTTGCATCTCTTTTTTACTCTACATGTTATATATATTATCCACTGAGCACTCGTAGTAACGGGAAATACGATTATTTTATCCTACTATATGATAAGTAGTGAGGTACTAGGCTACTTAGCTATCCGTGATGGACTCTCTTGAACGCCATCATTATTTATCTCTGCGCGTTTGAGCTGTGCATTTGTCGATGGGCCTGGGAGTTGAGCTAGTATGGCAGTGGCCTGGGTCCAAAGTAATATAAGTAGCACAAAAACATTTTTCTAGTGTAGGATTTTCCTTGCTCAAGCCTGCCTACTAGAATCGCCAGTGCTTGAAAGGAAAAGTGAATGAAAAATGTTGGAATTGGAAAGTTTCCTATGGTACTACTTTTCATGAATTTGGTGCAAAGGAATGGAGCAAAGGAAAACTGTAGGATTTGTTCCTTTAGTGTCTCCTTGAAAGAAAAACCGTAGGAATTCTAATTTCCACTTCTCCTCCTTTTCATATTCCTATTCATCAAGCACAAGACTAAGAGATATTAGCATAATAGCATTATAATCGTACATTTTCTTGTGGTTTGACTTAATCTCACCATGCTTTTTTGCATCCTGTGATCTTCCAATTGTTGTGAATCAAACACCCAGATTGGCAGAAATCATGTGTTTTTAAATTCTCTATTTTGCACGTGCATTCCTATCCTATTCCTGTCTATTTCCTATCCATGCATTGTTAGAATCCTCAAATTCAAACAAGCCCTTACTCAATTACTTCTGTTACAGATATGTGTCGAAGAAAACCTTGTGTGCTTTGTCCTGCTCCCGCGGCGCTGTGTTCCACCCTAGCTCAGCTGCTCCAACGATGGAAGGGTTCACCACAACAGGGATCCGCTCTCCAGACTGTCTTTCGCCGCCTCAAATCTTCTTCCCCGCGGCCAGCAGAAACGGCAACTGCGTTACCATCATCAACTGAGCAGATGACCTTGAGGACTACACGGGTCCGCAAGAGAGGTCGCACTCTTCCGTGTCTGCTTACGTTATGTGTTGCTTAATATGATGACATGCTACATTATCATCGTGTTCACCTATTAGACTCCGAATCAGGTCCAAACTAATGCTGAAACTTGAGTTTTTAAATGGTTGTGGGGTACATATTGGGGCAGCAATCAGTACTATCTGTCTGGTTAATCTCCGGTGTCTACTATGAGTTTCATGTTGCGTGCAAACAAACATTAAAGGAGCCATTATCTGTATTTTTTAACTAAAGCTATTATATGCCTGCTATCATTGGTTTTGGGTCTATCCACAGTTTGCTACCATCACTCTGGATTTGTGCATGCACTCCTTACATAATCTCACTATGTTTTATTCCTATGCATGCCAGTTATTGTACACAATGGAACTGATCATGTCGAGCAAAAGAGACGAGCCTTGCGTGGCAATAAAATTTCATGCAGACGTCGTTCCATGGTGGGCGCAAAGGCAGCCCCCCCTCCACCCATTTCGGATCGTAATCAAGAGGAAGATAACTGTTATGAGGGGGGTTCAGAAGGAGAAGACCACTCCTATTTACCCCATGAGGTCTTCGCTCTAACTTGGCATGCTGATGTTGGTAATATCATGCATATGGGGCCTTGCATTGCTTACTGTATACATTAAAGATGTCATCTGCTTAGTTTAGACATGCTTTGTGTCAATGCCATTTGTTTAGTTTCTTTATCGTATATGTGAATCATGCAATGCCATCTTGTCTAGCCAGGCATCATATATGTGAATTTTGCAATGCCACCCTGGTTAGCCTGTCCTCTTATATGTGAATTATATCATGCCATCATTTTTTTATTACGTGTTAAATTTGTCAACAATTTAGTACATTCAATTACTCTTCCTGTGCATCAGCCATTTGGCACGGTCATGGAAAAATCTGGAGTGGAAACAAGGTCTTCAGAGCAGACGATGCTATCTGACGAAGCGCATGTCTTGCTGGTTATCGATAGCTCCTTAGAGGAGGATTCAGAGACAGATGACCAGTCATATCCCCCCCCCCCGAGGTGCATGCCCTAACTTGGCAGGGTTATGTTGCTCATATCGTGCGTATGGTATCTTGCATTGCTATGTCATTCGCTTAGTTTAGACATGCTTTGTGTGAATGCCACCTGTTTAGTGTCTAATTACCATATGTGTGAATTACGCAATGCCATCTTGTTGCAAGACATTATATATGTGAATTATGCAATGTTATCTTGTTGCAAGGCATTATGTATGTGAATTATGCAATGCCATGCTGTTCAGGCAAGCGTCATATATGTGAATTATATCATGCCATCCTTTTTTTGTATTTCCCATTGCTTTTGTCATCAATGTTTGTATATTCAACTACTCTTCCTGTGCATCAGCCATTTGAATTGGTGATGGAGAAATCTAGAGTGAAAACAAGGTCTTCAGAGCAGACAATGCTACCTGCTGAAGCAGATATCTTGTTGGTTACAGATAGCTCTTCAGAGGAGGATTCAGAGGCAGATGACCAGTCCTATTATCCCCCTGAGGTGTATGCTCAAACTTGGCAGGGTTATATTACTCATATAATGCATATGTTGTATTGCAATGCTTAGTTTTTACATCATATACACAATATTGAATGCCCTCTCCTTAGTTGACACATCATATATGCGATTGCCCTCTGCTCACTTCCTTAGTATATAAATCATATATTTGAATTATGTCATGCCATGATGTTTACATAGAAAACATGTATCTGAATTATGGCATGCCAACCCATTTTCTAAAGACAAAACATAGTTATATCATCTCATCCTGTTTACATAGTCATCATATTTAAATTATGTCATTCTATCCGTGAATTATATCATGCCATCATGTTTCCATCGCCGGCATGTTTGTGATTTATGGCATGCCAACCACTTTAATAAACACATCGTATAGTTATATCATGTCATCCTGTTTACATAGTCATCATATTTTGAAGTATGTCATTCTATCCTGTTTAGTTAGCCATCATACATGTGAAATTGTGTCATGCTATCCTGTTTAATTAGCCATCATATATGCGAAATTATGTCCTGCTATTCTGTTTGCTTAGACAACATAAATGTGAATTATTTCATGCCATGTTTTCTTCCCTACATTCAATTACTTTTCTTGTTTATCAGCCATTTCAATTGGAGGGAGTGATGGCAGTATCTGTGGGAGTAAAAACACGGTCTTCAGAAAAAATTGTGCTACCTGTCGGTGCAGATAGAACAACGGTTGTACTTGCCCAAGAACTAGCCCCACCACACATAACCCACACTCATGCAGATTGTACCCCTACCCAGTTGGACAGAGAACCAGCTACACCCCTTCTAACCCCAACCATAGCAGATAGACACCCAGTTCCCATTGACACAGCACCGTCTCCACCACAGAGCACCCAAACACGAGCAGTTAGTAAGGCAACTGCAGTGCCCAAATCACGAGGACCACCACTCCGAACCCGAAGTCAACGCTTAAAGCAGAAGAAGAATTGTTCTCAGGTCAGGTTCTGTAGCTATGGTTCATACTACTTTGCTCTTGCATCACTGTCTTTACTGATACCAACTAATTTCAAATTTGAAGGATGCAATTGAAACTCCAATGGCGCAACAGGTATGTTTTAAACCTGTTTCTTCAACATGTTTGGTTGTTTGTTGTTGTAACTTGCTCTATGTTGATTTCAGTTTCAATTGAATAAACAGTTATGTTCTCATGCCATGCACATTACAAGTGTTGTTATTGCTGTGTAGTTTCCCACACTTATATTCTGTCTATGCTGCTTTGTCTTAAATAGATATGATTCGAACTGTATCTATCTTGATTTGGCAACATAAACTAGAATGATATAGACCATACAGTGACCATACTACATAGATATATGTTTGTTTCATGCTGTTATCATGTCCACCTTACTACTGAACTGGTTTACCAAAATGAGTTTCATATACTACATTGTAAACCTGAGATGTGTTTGTTTGTTTCTCTTTTAGAACGCGGATAAAATATTGGAGAAGAGTACCCTATTATGCAATGGTGAAGGAAGTAATGCAGATAAGATTCAAGATAGTGAGACATCCCTGTTGGTCTCCAAGAAAGCTGATAAAAACTATATTGAAGACACTGAGACAACCCCAAAGTCTTGTCTTGATGTAGTGTTCGATTTACTAGCTACCACTGCTGGCACCAGCTCTTCGAACTCATTGCCTGAATCAGTTCGGATTCTTGACTCTCAACTTCAAGTTGAAAGACATTGAGTAGATGTTATGCGACAGGAAGCCGAAGGACTGAGGAAGTCCCTACAGAATTCAGATGCATACTTTCTGGTGCAACAGCAAGCATTGGAGGACTTAAGCGCCAAACAAGAGAAAGTTAATAAGCTTGCTAAGCATCTTGCCAGCATTATGGGTACCCAGAATATTGTTTCTTGAGCTCTTATGAAGTGGACTCAGTTCTGGACTTGTTTTGCTGCGGCATTTATATGCTGCTGTGTTCCCTATATTTGCACTGGTGGCGAACTTTGATGCCCAGTGGATGTAATATGTGTAATAGCCGTGATAGCCTAGTGTAAGTTGCTTGCTTATTTATTTCCTTGTTTTCTTGTTTATTTGTTTGCTTGTAGTTAGTGCAGTTCTTTTTCTGCGGTTTGCTAGTGGCTGCAATAACCTTTTTTTAAAACCAGGCCACAATAAACATGGGCTAATATTTACTGTAGTGACACTTGGCCTCCTACGGGCCGTAGAAACAGTGGGCCTTCTACAGGCCATATAAACAGTGGGCCTTCTACGGGCCGTAGAAACAGTGGGCCTTCTATGGGCCGTAGAAACAGTGGGCCTTCTATGGGCCATAGAAACAATGGGCCTTCTACGGGCCGTATCATCAATGGGCCTTATACGGGCCAAACAGGCCGCATTCTGGCCGTAAACGGGCTAGAGTTGGAATCGTCCGTTCATGGGCCGACCATAACGGGCCATCATTAATAGGCCGTATTTGATGATGCTATGAAAATGACCCAACGTATTAACGGACCACAAATAGGCCGACTGTAACCACGGGCTGAATTTGGCCCACAAGCAGAAAATGATAGTAACGGGCCGTAAGTAAACGAATGCTGGAAATGAGCCCAAAAATAAATGGGCTCTGAGAAGGCCGAAAGATAACATGGGCTGGAGACGGCCCAACGGAATAACGGGCCGTTAATGGGTATAAGGTGATACAATGTTCATTACGGGCCAGTTTCACCACGGGCCGTTAATGGGTGTAAAGTGATACACTGTTCATTACGGGCCAGTTTCACCACGGGCCGTTAATAGGCCAAGAGTTACATAGGGCCTCATATGGGCCGAAAGATGTCATGGGCCATACATGGGCCAGAAGTGAAAGCGGGCTGGAATCAGATTGGATGGCCCAAATGACGCTACTGGGCCTAATTCGGATAGGGCGTAACGGGCCTTGGGTTAGCAGGCTGTAAATGGGCTATATGCGAACAGGCCGTTAACAGGCTTTCCATGGGCCGGCCCGCCACCTTTTGACCAAGTCAAACGGGACGGCCTTTTCACAGGAATGGGCCTCTGTTGGGCCGTGCCACGTGTCAACGTGTCATAGCGCCTTCTGTCCAATGAGTGGATGACATCTGTCCCGACGATCAGCCGACACGTGTTTCCTCCAGCCAATGATGATTTTACACGTGGAAAATCCCCATTGGTCGGGGCTGTTAACGGGTTATCGGATCCAAATCCCGACCCGATAGCTTAATGGCGTTCCGTTACGATGGATGCCATGTGTCGGTCACCCTTGACGAAAACACTTCTGTGACGCGCGATTTATCGTCATGGAAGTGGGCACTTCCGTGATGATAATTTTGGTAATGTCATGGAACACTTCTACGACAGCACAGGTATGACTATCTTGATTCTGTCATAAATTTGTCATGCATGTACATGCATGACAAAAAACGCGACCTACTGGGACAAACACGTATCATTACGGAATTGTATTTTTTTGTAGTGCTAGCATAGAAATTGATGCATAAGGGATTGAAGGGGGACCGATATGTCTTAATGTTATGGTTGGGTTTTACCTTATTGAACGTTAGTAGTTGCGGATGCTTGCTAATAGTTCCAATCAAAAGTGCATAGAATTCCAAGTCAGGGATGACATGCTAGCAGTGGCCTCTCCCACATAAAACTTGCTATGGGTCTAGTGGACAATTGCTTAGGGACAATTTTGCAATTCCTACCACCACTTTTCCACACACGCTATACTAAATTTATTGCTTCTTTACCTAAAACAGCTCCTAGTTTTCATTTACGTGCTCTTTATATTCTTGCAAACCTATCCCATTACACCTACAAAGTACTTCTAGTTTTATACTTGTTCTAGGTAAAGCGAACGTCAAGCGTGCGTAGAGTTGTATCGATGGTCGATAAAACTTGAGGGTATATTTGTTCTACCTTTATCTCCTCATTGGGTTCGACATTCTTACTTATCGAAAGAGGCTACAACTAATCCCCTATACTTGTGGGTTATCAACACCTTTTTCTGGCGCCGTTGCCGGGGAGTTATAGCATGGGGTGAATATTCTCGTGTGTGCTTGTTTGCTTTATCACTAAGTAGTTTTTATTTTGTGTTCTTGTTTTCTATCTTTAGTTATGGGTAGGAAACGCAAAATACCAAAAAAAATAGTTGTACATACTACACCAATGGTTGAAGAACCACTCAAAATCTATCACACTCCTGAAGCTTTTTACTTGGATCATCTTCGATCCCTATGTGCTTGTGCTGAAACCCCAACTATCTTAGTTGAGGGCAAATCTTTAGATGAGCATGCTTGTTATGTGCGACACCGCTCGTCTCAAAAAGGAAACTTTCACAAGATCAAATTCTTCGTTTGCAATGCTATGCTTGGAATTTATCTGATATATATGATTTTACTTGTTGTTATGAAGACCCTAAGAAACACCTTCCCTACCAATGTGAGTTTAGTGATAACGTAATTGTATCTTCGTATGCTAAGGTTGTTTATAATTACTATGATTTTCAACAAATTGAATAATTTGTTGCTTTTAAGGGTGCTTATGATATTGCTTCTTTGATTGGCAAGTATGATGCTACTCTTTACAAATATGAAAATTTTGCCATGCTTAAATATTGTTATGATAATCATGCTTCTACTGCCTGTGTTAAACCATAAATTGAGGTCTCCTCTGCTGTCCAAGAAGAGACTAATATTTTACAGGAGTCTATGGAAGAAGGAATTGATGAAACTGTGGGCTCCTTGGATGAAAAAGATGAAGAGGAGTGCGAAGAACTAAAGGAGGAAGAGAGGATTAGCTACCCATGCCACCTTCTAATGAGAGTAACTCTTCAACTCATACATTGTTTAATCTCCCTTCGTGCTTACAAAAGGATCAATGCTATGATGATTGTTATGATCTCGTTGCTTCCTTTGAAATATACCTTTTTAATGATGCTTGCTATGCTTGTGGCCAAGATTCCAATATGAATTATGCTTATGGAGATGAACTTGCTATAGTCCTTATGTTAAACATGAAATTGTTGCTATTGCACCCATGCATGATAGTCCTATTATCCTTTTGAATTCTCCTGACTACACTATTGTTGGGTTTCGTAGTAATTTCAAAAAAATTCCTACGCACACGCAAGATCATGGTGATGCACAGCAACGAGAGGGGAGAGTGTTGTCTACGTACCCTCGTAGACCGAAGCAGAAGCGTTGATGCAACATAGAGGAAGTAGTCATACGTCTTCCCGATCCGACCGATCCAAGTACCGTTACTCCGGCACCTCCGAGTTCTTGGCATATGTACAGCTCGATGACGCTCCCCGGGCTCCGATCCAGCAAAGCTTTGGGGATGAGTTCCGTCAGCACGACGGCGTGGTGACGATCTTGATGTTCTACCGACACAGGGCTTCGCCTAAACACTGCAACGATATGACCGAGGTGGAATATGGTGGAGGGGGGCACCGCACACGGCTAAGGAACGATCACGAAGATCAACTTGTGTGTCCTAGGGTGCTCCCCTGCCCCCGTATATAAAGGATCGAAGGGGGGGTGCGGCCGGCCCTATGGAGGCGCGCAGGAGGAGTCCTACTCCCACCGGGAGTAGGACTCCCCTCCCCTCTTTCTTGTCCAACTAGGAGAGGTGGAGGGAGAATAGGAAAGGGGGGGCGCCGCCCCTCCCTCCTTGTCCAATTCAGACTAGGGGGAGAGGGGACGCGCGGCCTGCCCTGGCAGCCCCTTCCTCTTCTCCACATTAGGCCCATAAGGCCCATTAACCCCCCGGGGGGTTCCGGTAACCCCCCGGTGCTCCGGTTTTATCTGATACTTCTCCGGAACCCTTCCGGTGTCCGAATATAGTCGTCCAATATATCAATCTTTATGTCTCGACCATTTCGAGACTCCTCGTCATGCCCGTGATCACATCTAGGACTCCGAACTAACTTCGGTACATCAAAATGCATAAACTCATAATAAATGTCATCGTAACGTTAAGCGTGCGGACCCTATGGTTCGAGAACAATGTAGACATGACTTGAGGCAAATATCCGGTCAATAACCAATAGCGGGACCTGGATGCCCATATTGGCTCCTACATATTCTACGAAGATCTTTATCGGTCAGACCGCATAACAACATACGTTGTTCCCTGTGTCATCGGTATGTTACTTGCCCGAGATTCGATCGTCAGTATCCAATACCTAGTTCAATCTCGTTACCGGCAAGTCTCTTTACTCGTTCCGTAATACATCATCTCATAACTAACTCATTAGTTGCAATGCTTGCAAGGCTTATGTGATGTGCATTACCGAGAGGGCCCAGAGATACCTCTCCGACAATCGGAGTGACAAATCCTAATCTCGAAATACGCCAACCCAACATCTACATTTGGAGACACCTGTAGAGCTCCTTTATAATCACCCATTTACATTGTGACGTTTGGTAGCACACAAAGTGTTCCTCCGGTAAACGGGAGTTGCATAATCTCATAGTCATAGGAACATGTATAAGTCATGAAGAAAGCAATAGCAACATACTAAACGATCGGGTGCTAAGCTAATGGAATGGGTCATGTCAATCAGATCATTCAACTAATGATGAGATCTCGTTAATCAAATAACAACTCTTTTGTTCATGGTTAGGAAACATAACCATCTTTGATTAACGAGCTAGTCAAGTAGAGGCACACTAGTGACACTCTGGTTGTCTATGTATTCACACATGTATTATGTTTCCGGTTAATACAATTCTAGCATGAATAATAAACATTTATCTTGAGATAAGGAAATAAATAATAACTTTATTATTGCCTCTAGGGCATATTTCCTTCAGTCTCCCACTTGCACTAGAGTCAATAATCTAGATTACACAGTAATGATTCTAACACCCATGGAGCCTTGGTGCTGATCATGTTTTGCTCGTGGAAGAGGCTTAGTCAACGGGTCTGCAACATTCACATCCATATGTATCTTGCAAATCTCTATGTCTCCCACCTGGACTAGATCCCGGATGGAATTGAAGCGTCTCTTGATTTGCTTGGTTCTCTTGTGAAATCTGGATTCCTTTGCCAAGGTAATTGCACCAGTATTGTCACAAAAGATTTTCATTGGACCCGTTGCACTAGGTATGACACCTAGATCGCATATGAACTCCTTCATCCAGACTCCTTCATTTGCTGCTTCCGAAGCAGCTATGTACTCCGCTTCACATGTAGATCCCGCTACGACGCTTTGTTTAGAACTGCACCAACTGACAGCTCCACCGTTTAATGTAAATACGTATCCGGTTTGCGATTTAGAATCGTCCGGATCAGTGTCAAAGCTCGCATCAACGTAACTGTTTACAATGATCTCTTTGTCACCTCCATATACGAGAATCATATCCTTAGTCCTTTTCAGGTATTTCAGGATGTTCTTGGCCATTGTCCAGTGATCCACTCCTGGATTACTTTGGTACCTCCCTGCTAAACTTATAGCAAGGCACACATCAGGTCTGGTACACAACATTGCATACATGATAGAGCCTATGGCTGAAGCATAGGGAACATCTTTCATTTTCTCTCTATCTTCTGCAGTGGTCGGGCATTGAGACTGACTCAACTTCACACCTTTTAACACAGGCAAGAACCCTTTCTTTGCTTGATCCATTTTGAACTTCTTCAAAATCTTGTCAAGGTATGTGCTTTGTGAAAGTCCAATTAAGCGCCTTGATCTATCTCTATAGATCTTTATGCCTAATATGTAAGCAGCTTCACCGAGGTCTTTCATTGAAAAACTCTTATTCAAGTATCCCTTTATGCTATCCAGAAATTCTATATCATTTCCAATCAGTAATATGTCATCCACATATAATATCAGAAATGCTACAAAGCTCCCACTCACTTTCTTGTAAATATCGGCTTCTCCAAAAGTCTGCATAAAACCAAATGCTTTGATCACACTATCAAAGCGTTTATTCCAATTCCGAGAGGCTTGCACCAGTCCATAAATGGATCGCTGGAGCTTGCACACTTTGTTAGCTCCCTTTTGATCGACAAAACCTTCCGGTTGCATCATATACAACTCTTCTTCCAGAAATCCACTCAGGAATGCAGTTTTGACATCCATCTGCCAAATTTCATAATCATAAAATGCGGCAATTCCTAACATGATTCGGACAGACTTAAGCATCGCTACGGGTGAGAAGGTCTCATCGTAGTCAACCCCTTGAACTTGTCGAAAACCTTTTGCGACAAGTCGAGCTTTGTAGACAGTAACATTACCATCAGCGTCAGTCTTCTTCTTGAAGATCCATTTATGCTCAATTGCTTGCCGATCATCGGGCAAGTCAACCAAAGTCCATACTATGTTCTCATACATGGATCCCATCTCAGATTTCATGGCTTCAAGCCATTTTGCGGAATCTGGGCTCACCATCGCTTCTTCATAGTTCGTAGGTTCATCATGATCTAGTAGCATGACTTCCAGAACAGGATTGCCGTACCACTCTGGCACGGATCTCACTCTAGTCGATCTACGAGGTTCAGTAGTATCTTGATCTGAAGTTTCATGATCATCATCATTAGCTTCCTCACTAACTGGTGTAGGTGTCATTGAAACAGTTTTCTGTGATGCACTACTTTCCAATAAGGGAGCAGGTACAGTTACCTCATCAAGTTCCACTTTCCTCCCACTCACTTCTTTCGAGAGAAACTCCTTCTCTAGAGAGTTTCCGAATTTAGCAACAAAAGTCTTGCCTTCGGATTTGTGATAGAAGGTGTATCCAATAGTTTCCTTTGGATATCCTATGAAGACACATTTCTCCGATTTGGGTTCAAGCTTATCAGGTTGAAGCTATTTCACATAAGCATCGCAGCCCCAAACTTTCAGAAATGACAACTTTGGTTTCTTGCCAAACCACAGTTCATAAGGCGTCGTCTCAACGGATTTTTATGGTGCCCTATTTAACGTGAATGCGGCCGTCTCTAGAGTGTATCCCCAAAACGATAGCGGTAAATCAGTAAGAGACATCATAGATCACACCATATCTAGTAAAGTATGATTACGACGTTCGGACACACCATTACGCTGTGGTGTTCCGGGTGGCGTGAGTTGCGAAACTATTCCACAATTTTTCAAATGTACACCAAACTCGTAACTCAAATATTCTCCTCCACAATCAGATCGTAGGAACTTTATTTTCTTGTTATGATGATTTTCAACTTCACTCTGAAATTCTTTGAACTTTTCAAATGTTTCAGACTTATGTTTCATTAAGTAGATATACCCATATCTGCTTAAATCATTTGTGAAGGTGAGGAAATAACGATATCCGCCACGAGCCTCAATATTCATCGGACCACATACATCTGTATGTATGATTTCCAACAAATCTGTTGCTCTCTCCATAGTACCAGAGAACGGTGTTTTAGTCATCTTGCCCATGAGGCACGGTTCGCAAGTACCAAGTGATTCATAATCAAGTGGTTCCAAAAGTCCATCAGTATGGAGTTTCTTCATGCGCTTTACACGGATATGACCTAAACGGCAGTGCCACAAATAAGTTGCACTATCATTATGAACTCTGCATCTTTTGGTTTCAACATTATGAATATGTGTATCACTACTATCGAGATTCAATAAGAATAGACCACTCTTCAAGGTGCATGACCATAAAAGATATTACTCATATAAATAGAACAACCATTATTCTCTGATTTAAATGAATAACCGTCTCGCATTAAACAAGATCCAGATGTAATGTTCATGCTCAACGCTGGCACCAAATAACAATTATTTGGGTCTAATACTAATCCCGAAGGTAGATGTAGAGGTAGCGTGCCGACCGCGATCACATCGACTTTGGAACCATTTCCCACGCGCATCGTCACCTCGTCTTTAGCTAATCTTCTCTTAATCCGTAGTCCATGTTTCGAGTTGCAAATATTAGCAACAGAACCAGTATCAAATACCCAGGTGCTACTGCGAGCATTAGTAAGGTACACATCAATAACATGTATATCACATATACCTTTGTTCACCTTGCCATCCTTCTTATCCGCCAAATACTTGGGGCAGTTCCGCTTCCAGTGACCAGTCTGCTTGCAGTAGAAGCACTCGGTTTCAGGCTTAGGTCCAGACTTGGGTTTCTTCTCTTGAGCAGCAACTTTCTTGCTATTCTTTTTGAAGTTTCCCTTCTTCTTCCCTTTGCCCTTTTTCTTGAAACTAGTGGTCTTGTTGACCATCAACACTTGATGCTCCTTCTTGATTTCTACCTCCACAGCTTTCAGCATTGCGAAGAGGTCGGGAATAGTCTTATTCATCCCTTGCATATTATAGTTCATCACGAAGCTCTTGTAGCTTGGTGGCAGTGATTGGAGAATTCTGTCAATGACGCAATCATCTGGAAGATTAACTCCCAATTGAATCAAGTGATTATTATACCCAAACATTTTGAGTATATGCTCACTGACAGAATTGTTCTCCTCCATCTTGCAGCTATAGAATTTATTGGAGACTTCAAATCTCTCAATCCGGGCATTTGCTTGAAATATTAACTTCAACTCCTGAAACATCTCATATGCTCCATGACATTCAAAACGTCGTTGAAGTCCCGATTCTAATCTGTAAAGCATGGCACACTGAACTATCGAGTAGTCATCAGCTTTGCTCTACCAGACGTTCATAACATCTGGTGTTGCTCCAGCAGCAGGCCTGGCACCCAGCGGTCCTTCCAGGCCGTAATTCTTCTGTGCAGCAATGAGGATAATCCTCAAGTTACGGACCCAGTCTGTGTAATTGCTACCATCATCTTTCAACTTTGCTTTCTCAAGGAACGCATTACAATTCAACGGAACAACAGCACGAGCCATCTATCTACAATCAAACATAAACAAGCAAGATACTATCAGGTACTAAGTTCATGATAAATTTAAGTTCAATTAATCAAATTATTTAAGAACTCCCACTTAGATAGACATCCCTCTAATCTTCTAAGTGATCACGTGATCCAAATCAACTAAACCATGTCCGATCATCACATGAGATGGAGTAGTTTCATTGGTGAACATCACTATGTTGATCATATCTACTATATGATTCATGCTCGACCTTTCGGTCTCCGTGTTCCGAGGCCATATCTGTATATGCTTGGCTTGTCAAGTAGAACCTGAGTATTCCGCGTGTGCAACTGTTTTGCACCTGTTGTATTTGAACGTAGAGCCTATCACACCCGATCATCATGTGGTGTCTCAGCATGAAGAACTTTCGCAACGGTGCATACTCAGGGAGAACACTTCTTGATAATTATTGAGAGATCATCTTATAATGCTACCGTCAATCAAAGCAAGATAAGATGCATAAAAAGATAAACATCACATGCAATCAATATAAGTGATATGATATGGCCATCATCATCTTGTGCTTGTGATCTCCATCTCCGAAGCACCATCATGATCACCATCGTCACCGGCGTGACACCTTGATCTCCATCGTAGCATCGTTGTCGTCTCGCCAATCTTATGCTTCCACGACTATCGCTACCGTTTAGTGATAAAGTAAAGCATTACATCACGATTGCATTGCATACAATAAAGCGACAACCATATGGCTCCTGCCAGTTGCCGATAACTCGATTGCAAAACATGATCATCTCATACAATAAAATTTAGCATCATGTCTTGACCATATCACATCACAACATGCCCTGCAAAAACAAGTTAGACATCCTCTACTTTGTTGTTGCAAGTTTTACGTGGCTGCTACGGGCTTAAGCAAGAACCAATCTCACCTACGCATCAAAACCACAACGATAGTTTGTCAATTTGACTCTGTTTTAACCTTCGCAAGGACCGGGCGTAGCCACACTCGGTTCAACTAAAGTTGGAGAGACTGTCGCCCGAAAGCCACCTATGTGCAAAGCACGTCGGGAGAACCGGTCTCGCATAAGCGTACGCGTAATGTCGGTTCAGGTCATCTCGTCCAACAATACCGCCGAACCAAAGTATGACATGCTGGTAGGCAGTATGACTTATATCGCCCACAACTCACTTGTGTTCTACTCGTGCATATAACATCAACATATAAAACCTAGGCTCGGATGCCACTGTTGGGTTTCGTAGTAATTTCAAAAAAATTCCTACGCACACGCAAAATCATGGTGATGCACAGCAACGAGAGGGGAGAGTGTTGTCTACGTACCCTCGTAGCGAAGCGGAAGCGTTGATGCAACATAGAGGAAGTAGCCGTACGTCTTCCTGATCTGACCGATCCAAGTACCGTTACTCTGGCACCTCCGAGTTCTTGGCACACGTACAGCTCGATGACGCTCCCCGGGCTCCGATCCAGCAAAACTTCGGGGATGAGTTCCGCCAGCACGATGGCATGGTGACGATCTTGATGTTCTACCGACGCAGGGCTTCGCCTAAACACTGCAACAATATGACCGAGGTGGAATATGGTGGAGGGGGGCACCGCACATGGCTAAGGAACGATCACGAAGATTAACTTGTGTGTCCTAGGGTGCTATCCTGCCCCCGTATATAAAGGATCCAAGGGGGGTGCGGCCGGCCCTATGGAGGCGCGCAGGAGGAGTCCTACTCCCACCGGGAGTAGGACTCCCCTCCCCTCTTTCTTGTCCAACTAGGAGAGGTGGAGGGAGAATAGGAAAGGGGGGGCGCCGCCCCTCCCTCCTTGTCCAATTCGGACTAGGGGGAGAGGGGGCGCGCGGCCTGCCCTGGCAGCCCCTTCCACTTCTCCACATTAGGCCCATAAGGCCCATTAACCCCCCGGGGGGTTCCGGTAACCCCCTGGTGCTCCGGTTTTATCTGATACTTCTCCGGAACCCTTCCGGTGTCCGAATATAGTCGTCCAATATATCAATCTTTATGTCTCGACCATTTCGAGACTCCTCGTCATGTCCGTGATCACATCCGGGACTCCGAACTAACTTCGGTACATCAAAATGCATAAACTCATAATAACTGTCATCGTAACATTAAGCGTGCGGACCCTACGGTTCGAGAACAATGCAGACATGACTTGAGACAAATCTCCGGTCAATAACCAATAGCGGGACCTGGATGCCCATATTGGCTCCTACATATTCTACGAAGATCTTTATCGGTCAGACCGCATAACAACATACGTTGTTCCCTTTGTCATCGGTATGTTACTTGCCCGAGATTCGATCGTCGGTATCCAATACCTAGTTCAATCTCGTTACCGGCAAGTCTCTTTACTCATTCCGTAATACATCATCTCGTAACTAACTCATTAGTTGCAATGCTTGCAAGGCTTATGTGATGTGCATTACCGAGAGGGCCCAGAGATACCTCTCCAACAACCGGGGTGACAAATCCTAATCTCGAAATACGCCAACCCAACATCTACCTTTGGAGACACCTGTAGAGCTCCTTTATAATCACCCATTTACGTTGTGACGTTTGGTAGCACACAAAGTGTTCCTCCGGTAAACGGGAGTTGCATAATCTCATAGTCATAGGAACATGTATAAGTCATGAAGAAAGCAATAGCAACATACTAAACGATCGGGTGCTAAGCTAATGGAATGGTTCATGTCAATCAGATCATTCAACTAATGATGTGACCTCGTTAATCAAATAACAACTCTTTTGTTCATGGTTAGGAAACATAACCATCTTTGATTAACGAGCTAGTCAAGTAGAGGCACACTAGTGACACTCTGTTTGTCTATGTATTCACACATGTATTATGTTTTCGCTTAATACAATTCTAGCATGAATAATAAACATTTATCATGATATAAGGAAATAAATAATAACTTTATTATTGCCTCTAGGGCATATTTCCTTCAACTATATCGGAGAAGTTTGCCCTTATTAAGGTTTATATTGATGGGTTGCGTTTTACTACTACTTGATTATATTGATGGCTTCCAATATGAATTATTCTTATGGTGATGAACTTGCTATAGTCCTTATGTTAAACATGAAATTGTTGCTATTGCACCCATGCATGATAGTCCTATTATCCTTTTGAATTCTCCCGACTACACTATATCGGAGAAGTTTGCCCTTATTAAGGATTGTATTGATGATTTTGATAGATATAAAATGCATGTGCTTGCTGCTCCTACTTGCAATTATTATGAGAGAGGAACAACATCTCCGCCTCTCCATGTTTCCAACATGATAAAATTGCAAGAAACTGTTTATACTATGCATTGGCCTTTACTATGTGTGCATGAATTGTTCTTTTATGACATGCCGATGCATAGGAAGAGAGTTAGACTTAGTCATGAGATGATATATGTTACTTTGTGCCCACTACTAAATCACAAATCATTGTTAATTAAAATTGGCTTAGATATACCTTGGGATCCGGGTGGATCCATTACTTGAGCACTATATGCCTAGCTTAATGGCTTTAAAGAAAGCGCTGCTAGGGAGACAATCCGGAAGTTTTAGAGAGTCGTTTATTTCTGTTTTGTTCTTTTATAAAGTCCGAATCCCTTGTATTATAAAAATAATGTGCCAAGATTTGCCTTTAGGATGTTTACATTGCTTGTTGGTTTGTGCAGTGCAAAATAGAAACTTTGGCTGTAGTGTGCGATTTTACATTTTTTTACTGGAACGTCGAACGGTTCTGAAATTTTTTGCAATGTCTTTCTATACACATTGTTTATTTTTTTCTAATTGTTTCAGAATTTTTGGAGTACCAGAAGTATGGTGAATGTTCAGATTACTACAGATTGTCCTGTTTAAGACAGATTCTATTTTTGATGCATTGTTTGCTTGTTTTGATGAAACTATCGATTTCTATCAGTGGATTAAGCCATGGAAAAGTTATATTACAGTAGCAGCTACAATGCAAAAACAAAATATGAATTGGTTTTCAATAGTACTTAGAGTAGTGATTTGCTTTATGATACTAATGGATCTTACCGAGCTTTCTGTTGAGTTTTGTGTGGATGAAGTGTTCGAAGGTCGAGGAGGTCTCGACGTGAGGAGATGGAGGTGAGGCAAGAGCTCAAGATTGGGGATGCACAAGGAACCCCAAGTAAATATTCAAGGAGACCCAAGTGTCTAAGCTTGGGGATGCCCCGGCAGGCATCCCATCTTTCTTCAACAAGTATCGGTATGTTTTCAGATTCGTTTTGTTCATGCGATATGTGCAAAACTTGGAGCATCTTTTGCATTTAGTTTTCACTTTTATTTGATGCACCCTGTTGGTATGAGATAGTCCTTGGATTATTTATAGAATGCACATTGCACTTCACTTATATCTTTTGAGTATGGCTTTATAGAATGCTTCATGTGCATCACTTATATCATTTGAAGTTTGGATTGCCTATTTCTCTTCACATAGAAAACCGCCATTTATAGAATGCCCTATTGATTCAATTATATTTGTTAGAGCATGGGAATATCTTTTGTAGAAAGAATTAAACTCTCTTGCTTCACTTATATCTATTTAGAGAGATGATAGGAATTAGTCATTCACATGGTTAGTCATAAAATCCTACATAAAACTTGTAGATCACTGAATATGATATGTTTGATTCCTTGCAATAGTTTTGTGATATAAAGATGGTGATATTAGAGTCATGCTAGTGGTTAGTTGTGGATTGTATAAATACTTGTGTTGAAGTTTGTGATTCATGTAGCATGCACGTATGGTGAACCGTTGTGTAACGAAGTTGGAGCATGAGGTATATTTATTGATTGTCTTCCTTATGAGTGGCAGTCGGGGATGAGCGATGGTCTTTTCCTACCAATCTAGCCCCCTGGGAGCATGGGTGTAGTACTTTGTTTCGATGACTAATAGATTTTTATATTAAGTATGTGAGTTCTTTATGACTAATGTTGAGTCCATGGATTATACGCACTCTCACCTTTCCATCGTTGCTAGCCTCTTCGGTACCATGCATTGCCCGTTTTCACCTCGAGAGTCGGTGCAAACTTCGCGGGTGCATCCAAACCCCGTTATATGATACGCTCTATCACACATAAGCCTCCTTATATCTTCCTCAAAACAGCCACCATACCTACCTATTATGGCATTTCAATAGCCATTCCAAGATATATTGCCATGCAACTTCCATCATCATCATATACATGACTTGAGAATTCATTGTCATATTGCTTTGCATGATCGTAAGATATCTAGCATGATGTTTTCATGGCTTGTCCATTTTTTGATGTCATTGCTACGCTAGATCATTGCACATCCTGGTACACCGTCGGAGGCATTCATGTAGAGTCATACTTCGTTCTAGACATCGAGTTGTAATATTGAGTTGTAAGTAAATAAAAGTGTGATGATCATCATTATTAGAGAATTGCCCCAGTGAGGAAAGGATGATGGAGACTATGATTACCCCACAAGTCAGGATGAGACTCCGGCCTTTAAAATAAATAAAAGAGGCCAAAGAAGCCCAAAAAAAGAGGCCAAAGAATCCCACCAAAAAAACAAAAAAAATTGAGAGAAAAAGAGAGAAGAGACAATGTTTCTATCCTTTTACCACACTTGTGCTTCAGAGTAGCATGATGTTCTTCATATAGAGAGTCTCTTGAATTATCACTTTCATATACTAGTGGGAATTTTCATTATAGAACTTGGCTTGTATATTCCGATGATGGGCTTCCTCAACTGCCCGAGGTCTTCATGACCAAGCAAGTTGGATGCACACCCACTTAGTTTCCAGTTTGAGCTTTCATACACTTATAGCTCTTAGTGCATCTGTTGCATGGCAATCCCTACTCCTCGCATTGACATCAATTGATGGGCATCTCCACACAACCTCCATCATCATATTTGATTCCACCCATAGTGCTATGTCCATGGCCCGCGCTCATGTATTGCGTGAAAGTTGAAAAAGTTTGAAAATGCTAAGTATGAAACAATTGCTTGTCTTGTCATCGGGGTTGTGCATGATCGGAGCATTTTGTGTGACAGAAATGAAGCATGGCCAAACTATATGATTTTGTAGGGATGAGCTTTCTTTATCTGTGTTATTTTGAGAAGACATAATTGCTTGGTTAGTATGCTTGAAGTATTATTGTCTTAATTCCATGATTAGGTTACATGATCAAGATTATGATAGTTAGTATTCCACATCAAAAATTATCTTTTTATCATTTACCTACTCGAGGACAAGCAGGAATTAAGCTTGGGGATGCTGATACGTCTCCGTCGTATCTATAATTTTTGATTGTTCCATGCCAATATTATAAAAATTTCATATACTTTTAGCAACTTTCTATACTATTTTTGGGACTAACATATTGATCCAGTGCCCAGTGCTAGTTCCTGTTTGTTGCATGTTTTTTGTTTCGCGGAAAATACATATCAAATGGAGCCCAAATGGGATAAAAACTTACGGAGATTTTTTTGGAATATATGTGATTTTTGGGAAGAAGAATCAACGCGAGATGATACCCGAGGGGGCCACAACGGAGGGGGCGCGAACTAGGGGGGTGGGCGCGCCCATGACCCTCGTGGCCACCCCATAAGGCGGTTTGTGCCCTTCTTTTTCCGCAAGAAAGCCAATATCCGGATCAAATCGTGTTAAAATGTCAGCCCAATCAAAGTTATGGATCTCCAAAATTATATGAAACGGTGAAAGGCCAGAATTTGGAACGCAGAAACAGAGAGATACAGAGAGACAAATCCAATCTCGGAGGGGCTCTCACCCCTCCGCCCTGATGGAGGCCATGGACCAGAGGGGTACCCTTCTCCCATCTAGGGAGAAGTTCAAGGAAGAAGAAGAAGAAGAAGGAGGAGGGGCCCTCTCCCACTCTCTCCCGGTGGCGCCAGAACGCCGCCGGGGCCTTCATCGTGTGACGGCGATCTACACCAACACGTCCGTCATCTTCACCAATGTCTTCATCACCTTCCCCCATCTATCTACAGCGGTCCACTCTCCTGCAACCCGATGTACCATCTACTTGAACATGGTGCTTTATGCTTCATATTATTATCCAATGATGTGTCGCCATCCTATGATGTCTGAGTAGATTTTCATTGTCCTATCGGTAATTGGTGAATTGCTATGATTGGTTTAATTTGCTTGTGGTTATGTTGTTGTCCTTTGGTGCCCATCATCTGAGCGTGCGCGTGGATCACACCATAGGGTTAGTTGTATGTTGATAAGACTATGTATTGGAGGGCAAGAGTGACAGAAGCTTCAACCTATCATAGAAATTGATGCATGCGGGATTGAAGGGGGACCAATATATCTTAATGCTATGGTTGGGTTTTACCTTATTGAACGTTAGTAGTTGTGGATGCTTGCTAATAGTTCCAATCATAAGTGCATAGAATTCCAAGTCAGGGATGACATGTTAGAAGTGGCCTCTCCCACATAGAACTTGCTATAGGTCTAGTAACGTAGTCAATTGCTTAGGGACAATTTCGCAACTCCTACCACCACTTTTCCACACTCGCTATACTAACTTTATTGCTTCTTTACCAAAAACAGCCCCTAGTTTTTATTTACGTGATCTTTATATTCTTGCAAACCTATCCCGTTACACCTATAAAGTACCTCTAGTTTTATACTTGTTCTAGGTAAAGAGAACGTCAAGTGTGCGTAGAGTTGTATCGGTGGTCGATAAAACTTGAGGGAATATTTGTTCTACCTTTAGCTCCTCGTTGGGTTCAACACTCTTACTTATAGAAATAGGCTACAATTGATCCCCTATACTTGTGGGTTATCACTTCCACCCAAAGCTTTTAGGGTCTCTTATATCCAAAAAAATCATCAAAAAGTTTCATGGCATTTGGACTTTGTTTGGTACTGATTTCCTGGAAAACCAAAAATAGTAAAAAAAAACAGCAACTGGCACTTGGCACTAAGCTAAAAGGTTAGTCCCAAAAAATGATATATAATGACACATAATTGCATGTAAAACATCCAATATTGATACTATAATAGCATGGAATAATAGAAAACTATATACATGTTTTAGATGTATCACCTTCCATGATGGGAAAAGACCAAATTGGACACGCGGATCAGCCAATAATCGAACAATACGTTTCCAACGGTCGGATTTTTGAGCACAAGGTAACATTCCTTGCAGAGCAAGAAATGCTAACTAGAATTGCCATTTCTAGGGTATAAATATTTTTGGTCTATCCTTTGAATTTGTCTTGGATTCGTTGATATTTTTAGCATATGACGTTGTGACTATTGTAGGATCATTATCTTTTCATTTTATTGGACTGCAATATTATTTTTTAGATGTTCACGAGGAGGTCCACTCGCATTCGTGGTGATGCATCGAGTTCATCCACGAACGCCGCACAACAACAAAAAGTTTTCACGCAGGGATCGTCTTCACCTATTATGAGGAAAGGAAGAAATACCAGAAGCTTCATGCAAGGAAGATCAAGACCAACAAATGGGCTTGCGCATCCACACTCGCCAAGCTAGGTATTACTGATGATTTCAATTTGCTTTGTGATAATGTTGGGTTGCATCATTTTGTTTATCAGGGATGTTAGACATATGAACACATGACGCTTGAGTTTCTTAGTACTCTCTTGCACAACATAATGTTAGGCTTAGGCCAAATGCATATGAGGAAGAGTGGATAACCTTCCATCTCTTGGACCAAGACTTCAGCATTACTCTTAATGAGTGGTGTGCTCACTTTGGCTTCCCCAACAACCATGATGACATCCGCTATGTTTATGAATTCACTAATTTGCACCCTAGGCAATCCTTCTATTAAATGAGTCAACATAGCTCTAAGCAAAGGGCCAGTTGCATTAAATATCCTGTTATACATAATTTCAACTATGTTATAACTAACTCATTGCAAGCACGAGGAGAAGTTTCTAAGGTGAATGATGAGAATATGCTAATTCTTGGGAAAGCATCTTACCTTGACGTAGTCATTCGCCCAACTTAGGGTCCATTATTTTACTACACCACACGCATCACGCAAATCATGCACAAGGGGATATCCTGTGTGAAGGAGTGATCACCATGTTGGCAAACTCCCTTGGACTCAACTACAATCATCTTCGCCCCATTGTTGGTAACAACCTTGTTAATATTTCTGTTCTTACTTGCATCGTAATGGCAGTAGTTAGCCCTGGTCGTATTCACATTAAAAATTCCTGGAGTTGGGTACTTGTTGCTACTCCTATGCCTAACAATTTCTCCATAGAAAATGGACAATTGCATTATGTGCCACGGGAAGGAGATGCAGCTTTTGACCAAGAAGGCGCAAAACCTAAACAAGTAGATGAAAAAGAGCTCGACATCAATGAAGAGGAGGAGGAGCCCCAAGAGCAGCCACAACAAGAAGCCTACACCACCTACATGGGCCTTTATAGTCTCTAGGGCTCTATCAATGATATGAACAACCTCACTGAGTCCCTTCGAGGAACGTCCATTAAAATGAACACCAGCTTCTCCAACTGGAGGCAAGGATGAGCTCCTAACCAACCGTCACAATGATCTCTTGCTAGTTTGGGCTTGCAAAACCATAAGCTTTGGGGAGGTCAGAACCATGTGTACATCAAGATGTGGCAGTATTATTTGAATAAATTGTAATGAGGTTGTACTTCAGATCATTGAGCTTCAAAACACCCGTGTTTGTTTGTTCCAACACTTTGCTTTTTATTTGCTCATGTTTTTATTTTTGTCGTTGTGATTTTTCATTTGCAAGTTAGTTTTCAAAAACCCAACAAACTAAAAATGGAATATTCTTTGCTTTGTTCTTTTCTTTTCTTCTTGGAGTTCATTTGCATTCTTGTTTATATTACGAATGAGTTGATCTATGTCATACAACAAGGAATGCAAGCATAAAGTGAAGTGTGTAAATTCATGATCGTGAGGTATGTCTAATGACTCCCGTCTTTTGCACTTGAAATATTTAGAGTAGATGTAGTAGTAGTATGTGTGATGCGTACAAGAGGGAGTAAGTCTTGATAATTAAAACAAAGGTCTTGTTCTAGTAGCTGAAATAATTTTGTAGCCTTTATTCTATTTAGTCTAGATAACCGAGACTTGCCGTTAGACAGTCGTTAAAATAAATTGATCATAACTAGAATAACCATGCACAAGAGAAAGTCTTCATAGAGTTGGGAGTTGAGAAAAAATGTAGAGAAGATGATGTCAGAAATGCTCAACCCCATATTTAATTTTAATAAACTTGATAGTACTTATGGATTAAATTGTCTAGAGGAGCTTAGTTGAAGGGTGAACGAGATTATGCCAAAAATATGTGTTGTCTCTCTTACATGGTGCTTCAGCATCTCCTTGGTGCCATAGCCCCGCAGCTATATGCACGTGTATGTGTGTAACTGTGTATTCGTCACCTTTCTTGATGTTATGCTGAGAACTCCACTGGCCAATGAATGATCCACCAGAGTTTTGGCTCAGATTTTGGCTATGAGTTCGTCACCGTACGTGGTTGGAAACACTATAATATAAAATTATTTACCTTTCTCTTGAATGTGTGTGTATGAGGTAAATACCGGGAACTGATCACAAGAGCTTGAAAGAGACATGTATCAATATCCACAGTTTCCAAAATTAAGTGACATTGAAACTCTATGCATAATAACTTATTTCGCATAATCCCTTGACGTGACAATAAAAGTTTCATCAAACAATGATTGAAATAAAGGGTTAAGAGCCTTGAGGGTGCATGAGACATTCATGGTTGTGTTTATGAGCACTCAAGTATCATGCTTATCTTTACATACCTTTCACTCCCTAAATCATGTTTGGATCAATCAAATAAAAATGCGTCCATGCATTTTAGGCAAGTAAGTTTTAACTAGAGGAAATAGAATTGAGCATTTCAAAGTTGTTTTATCTAGTAGATCAAAAACTCTGAGTTGGTTATCTTTATTCACTAACACTTGCAAAATAAGCATATCACTACTACAACTAAGCTAAGTTTTCTCGTCAAGAAATTGTAATGCCCCGGACACACCCGCCGGTGGTCGTTACTCTTGGCGGGATCTAGACTGGCCCCACAGATCAATACTAGTCTTTTCTGTGCACTTTGTCCTCACTCGTGCGCACCCGGGAGCAACTTCCCGGTCGGTCACCCATCCTGACACTACTCCAAGCTGAGCACGCTTAACTTCGGAGTTCTGTCCGAATGGGCTCCCAGAAAAGAAGGAATTCCTTATTGATATGAGTAGTCTATCATCCCTAATAAGCTAGGCTATCACATACACCTCCACTCAGAGGAACCGACGTCCTCGTCGGGCCACAGGAACGTTCCCTCTTGGCACAAACGTTTGTGCTTCCAGTCCGGTTCATGTGCCATGTCGGGTGCCACGACGGGTCACGAACGTCATGAACAACATGACCACGCACCTGTCCGCAACCATCCGTGTAACCGCGAGGGTCGGCTCTGATACCAACTTGTAACGCCCCGAACACACCCGCCGGTGGTCGTTACTCTTGGCAGGATCTAGACTGGCCCCACAGATCAATACTAGTCTTTTCTGCGCACTTTATCCTCACTCGTGCGCACCCGTGAGCAACTTCTCGGTCGGTCACCCATCCTGACACTACTCCAAGCTGAGCATGCTTAACTTAGGAGTTCTGTCCGAATGGGCTCCCGGAAAAGAAGGAATTCCTTATTGATATGAGTAGTCTATCATCCCTAATAAGCCAGGCTATCACAGAAATGGAGGGATATCTAGGTGTACCAATCGTAAGTGTACCAAAACCTTCTCGTTATTATGCTTTAAACAATTGAGTTCCTCGTGATCCCGATTTCTCTCTATGTTGATGATCAAGTTTAACATTGGGGGAGTTGATGAGTGTTATTTTTACACTCGTCTACCCTTTGTTTAAATCAAGATATTTTCTTTGATATTGCCACAAATGACTAATGAATGCATAAGATTCCAAAAGTCCTCTCTTTATTTTGTTTCTATAGGAAATGGGCTAAATATGGACGAAGTCAAGTGAGAACATGGAAAGGAGTAAAGGGGAGGTAGAAGAAAATAGGAGGAGATGCACTAGAAGAAATAGTGGAAAAGAGAATGTTTCATGCGACCACGACCCCTCGCATGGGGAGTCGTATGGCGTGGAAACGAGGCTCCTTGTTCACCTAAACAACTTTTATAAAGGTTTCGAGGCTGAAATGTCAACAGAACATCCGCAAGAAGAACCATAATAGAGTCATCCCCGTCCATCTCCATCAACCCTAGCCGCTACCATTTCCCATCTCCATCACCACCATAGTTCTTCTTCCACAAGATCATACTGGTAATCGTGTATCACCCACGGCATCCACTTTAAGACATATTATCAACCAATATACCTTCATGGTGTGTTCTATGATGTGTTCTTTGTGTGATCTGATCTTCATGCATGTGTAGTTTGGTAAGGTATGGGTTGAGACAAGGGCCTTGCAACCCTATGTATTTGTTGTGGGGTTCAATGGAAGGGCTTTGAATTAACGTCCCATATGTGTGAATTTTTTTCGTAGATGTCCCTTGTCTCCTCTGCATTCTTCATCCTTGCAGGTACCCAAGATCATGGAGAGCGAGCCAAACAGAGGCTAAGGGTAGTGAGATTGTGAAGAGTTATTCTAAACACCAGTGACAAAAATGTTTAGTACGGTCTTAATGCACTACTAGGGAAAAGCCTAGCAGCAGCGCGAGTTTTAGGCCCATCAGTGGCGCGGGCTGGAGCGCCACTCGTACGGTGCTACAGCTAAAGGTTAGCAGTAGCATGGGTTAACCCACACTACTGCTATATCGACTTAGTAGTAGCGTTTTCTCCAAACAGCACTACTGGTAATTACTAGTAGCGCTTCTCCCAGCACGCGCTACTACTATTATTTCGTTTTTTATTTCATGTTTTATTCATACACCTTTATACAAGATTTCATACAGCAACAATTTAGAGATTGTTTTTACATCATATTAAGTTATTACATCACTAGGTGAAAGAACCGTGGACTAGTTTCAAGTGGATGGACATCCACTTGAAACTAATCCGCGGTTCTTTCACCCAATGATATAATAAATATCATCGTCATCATCATCATCATCATCATATCATTAACAACTTATCATCATAATACATCATTGTCATATAACACCTCCTCGTGATCATCTTTTTTATCAATGAGACATCACATAGCACGTTGGTCACTAGTCATAATCACAACTACTCCTCATCATCAACTCTAACACATTGTACCACATAATAAATATTGTACCTCATATGACCTACTACATTCTCTTAGGACCTACTATATTCTCTTAGGTAAAATAGCATAAAACAAGATACCGCCTGACTCTCCATTATGTAGAATGGAGATTATCCTGTCTCCAATTTTTGTCTTTCGCACAATGTTGCTTCCAAGTACCTCCTTACGATTGTCCATACATTTTTTTCCATTATGTGATTTTCATGTCTCCACCTCGTTTAGACATCCGATATGGACAGGTGAGATTCATAGGACGACCTGGCTGTATGTTCAAAACATTAAGGCGGCCTTTTTGATACATTAGATGAGGCACACAATCATCCGGGATTTTCTATTGAAAAACATAGTAATAACTTCATAGTTACAAATGTAGTTAAGTTTTAGAAGAATTTATGCAAAAGATGCATGGATGTCGTAATAGTAAAAAATCTTACCATGGCATCTCCATGGATGTTACCATAGTTCAACACGTGCACTAGTGGCACGTATTGACCACAATGTGGAGGAGTTTTATTATAGATATTGTAATTGTCAAGATCAGTACAAAATGCGACCAGATGATTTTTCTCCTGATAAGTTAACTCAGAGCCATCGATGTAGTAGGTTCTGTCTACCATGTTCCGCACATTGTTTGAACAATGAAAATAAGCTCTCAATGGAAATAAGCTATCAACTATTTTGAAATTAACAATATAAATTAGTTAAAAACTATGTTTGAGAAACTCACATAGCGGTAGAATTGGAAGCGTATCAACAAGGACCGAAATGTCCAAATTGTCTTAGTCGACGTGAGGATCACCAAGATCCATGGTGACAAACATACCCTCTTGAAAATCATACATCTTGCAAAGTGCTTCCCAACCCGGGCAACCAAAATGGGATGCACTCTCAGAATTGTATAGATTTACCTCAAAATCCATACCATGATGGGTCCTTAGGTTAATTTTCTTTGTTTCATTCCTCTCATGATCTTCAAAACCCATCCTCTCCAAGACATAGCATCTTGCATGGCATGGGATAAGCTAGTCGAATTGTAAAAGACGAAAATTACATGTTGAAGTAGTAGAAGTCGAGCTTAATTACGAAAAAACACTTTGCATAGTAGCTTACATATCACAATCGAAGGCCTCCTCGAGCTTAATACTGAAGCGCCGACCTTCGTAAAGGTGAGGCCTGTCGTAGAAACCCCGGTCATCGTGGCACCAGTCGCACTCCCCCGGGAGACTTTCTTCGTCCGAGTACGACATTTCCTATGTTCATAATTCAAATATTAAACTTGTAAAATTAAATATATGTACTAAACGAGTACAACATTACACCCCACGACAACAGTCGGGATTCTTCGTCCTTGACAGACTTAAAGTCAATCCGAAATATCATTTAATTATCTTTCTAGAAAATCCAGGCCACGGAAAATTCACGGAAAATTCACGGAAAATTCCGGCATGACCTTTGCTAAAACAGGACATATCGAGCGCATGAAATTTGTCGGAACAGAAATTAATCAACACTCCAGCAAAACATAGGCCACTCGGAGTAACATGAACATGATCGGCCACTTGGGCAACCACATATCCTATTTGAGCAACACAAGATATACATGTTTGTATCTACATCATATCTTATAGGACTCATATTGACATGGAGATTTGGCTAGTCTCACCTCAAGGTCGGAGGGGGTCGGTGACGGCGACGATGGCGGGGATGATGGAGGAGCTCCTTGATTTCTGCAAAAACAAAAAACCTATAAATAAAACCCTAGCGAACGACATCGATGCGGGAATAATTGCTTAAACTGGAAAATTAACAACAAATGTGACATGTTCAACTAGTTCTATTAATTCAAATAGTTCTTACTAAATATAAACTTACTATAAATGGAAATAAACTAGTTCAACTAGTTATATTAATTTTCTTACTAAAAATACATTAGTTCTATTAATTCAACTAGTTCTTATTAAAACTAAACTAGTTCAACTAGTTTATTAATTTACTAACTAATTATTTTAAACACTTACTAAAAATAGTAAAAACCACATTATACAAAGTAGGGAGGAGGGGAAGAGAGGAGGAGGATAGAGGAGGAGGGGGAGGAGGCCAGTGGGATCGGAG
>NC_057800.1:142283822-142293450 GCF_018294505.1 Triticum aestivum
GCCGCGTCCGAGCCGCCTCACCGACCGCCGCGGCTCCTCAACGCCGGTGACCCGGCCGCGCCTCGCCTTCCCCTCGCCGCCGCAAGCTCTAGTGGCCGGAGCACCACGCCGGCAGCGCCGCCCCGAGCCGTCGTCTCCCTCCTCGCCGACCGCGCCCCAGCGCCCCCCTTCCGGCCACCGCCTCGCCTTCCCCTCACCGTCGCTGCTTCTCGCCGGCGGCCTCGGTTCGTCGCCGGTGAACAGTGGATCTGGATCGGGTGAACAGTAAACCCTAGATACGGAGGGTATATTTTTCTCTAAGTCCCCAGTTTCAGTATTTTTTTGGTAAATTTTGACGCATCGTAACTCCGCATCTGTAGCTCCGTTTTGGTCATGTAGCATATCAAAATGTTCGCCTAAGAGAGTACATAATTTCATCTCATTGCATCATTTTCATTTGAGCTCATCTTGGTGCCCGAAATGCTGTTGGAAGAGAGCTATTTGAGTTAATTGTCAGATCTGCTGCACCAAATAGCTTTTTGTCATTTTTGCCATGATTAATGTGTGCATGATATGCCCCTGAGCTCTACATGTGTCTTGTTATATGCTTTGCCATCTTTACAGAGGTGCTATCCATGTATTTTTGTGATGTGTGTGGTGACTAGCACAAGCTTGCAAAGTAGTGCATTCGTTAATGCTGATTTTAGGGACTTAGAAATTCCACTAAGTCCTTGGTCTGTTTTTATCAATATGCCATATGTTCATGTTGTTTCCTAGTGATCCGTGCCTCTTTTGAGGATGATAAGTAAGGATGATTTGTTAATCTTGTGGTGCTCTATCCATCCATGTCTTTGTTTGCAATTATGGAGCACCCTAGCTTGAGTCAATCGAGCTCTACTATTGCTATTTCGTGAATCTGGGCAGATTGTCTACTTGTTAGCGATTTTGCTGAGGATGTTGTTATTGATCCGTACATGCTATGTTGTTGTTCTTGCAATGTCTAGCTTATATAATGTGTATTCTTAATGGGTGTACGCTCAGATTGTCATACCTTGTTGTGTAGTGAGTGCATCGAGCTCGTAAACATGCCTACTCGTTAACAGATTTGCATGTTCCAGTTTTTCACTAAGTTTGTGATCTGATTATGTTTTTGCCATGTTCACATGCTTGCAATTGTATTTTCTGATCCCTTTTGGCTCAAGGTCACTAAGGGAATTTTGTTAAGCTCTATGAGTAGCTTCATGTCATCCTTGTTTTTCCATGTTAAGTTCCTGTAGGATATAGCTTTCATGCTTCAAAATGTGCTACCTGATCTGAAATTCTAGGCTTGTGTTAATTTCACTAAGTTTGAAATCTGTTTACCAATTGCACTTTTGCCATGCTTGTTTGAACCTGTTAATGGATGAATTGGCCGTAGCTCAGTGTTCATCTTTTGTCAAGCATTATGAGTGGATCCCTGCCATGTATTTTGTTCCCACGTTTGAGTGCTGTAGCATATTTATCTTGATGCATTTAGATGGCTACTTGCTGTTTATCGCAGACCGGTGCCATATTTGAATTGCTTGCCATTTCCAAACCGTGCATCCGATTCCGGTGATCTTTATATCGATTTCAACCGAAATCACCTCACCTTTCCAGTGGCACTCTTGGATTTCCAAGTTGAGGCCAGGTTCATTTATTCCTTGTCAAATCTTACATATGCATCACATACCGCATCCCGCATAGCATACCATGTTTGCATCATGTTGTTTGAGCTTTGCACGTGGTTGATTGTGTTCCTCTTGCTTGTTTGTCTTGTTTGGGTAGAGCCGGGAGACGAGTTCACTAACGAGGAGCCTGTTGAGTTTACTTTCGAGGATCCAGTCAACTCTGACAACTTTGCAAGCAAGATGATCATACCCTCGAAATCACTTCTATCTTTGCTTTGCTAGATGCTCGCTCTTTTGCTATGCCTATGCTACGATGCCTACCACTTGCTTATCATGCCTCCCAAATTTCCATGTCAAACCTCTAACCCACCATGTCCTAGCAAACCGTTGATTGGCTATGTTACCACTTTGCTCAGCCCCTCTTATAGCGTTGCTAGTTGCAGGTGAAGATTGGAGATCGTTCCTTGTTGGAACATTAATTTTCTTGTTGGGATATCACTATATTATCTTGTTATCTTAATGCATCTATATACTTGGTAAAGGGTGGAAGGCTCGGCCTTTTGCCTAGTGTTTTGTTCCACTCTTGCCGCCCTAGTTTCCGTCATATCGGTGTTATGTTCCCGGATTTTGCATTCCTTACGCGGTTGGGTAATAATGGGAACCCCTTGACAAATCGCCTTGAATAAAACTCTTCCAGCAATGCCCAACCTTGGTTTTATCATTTGCCACCTAGCCTCTTTTTCCCTTGGGTTTCTGGAGCCCGAGGGTCATCTTATTTTAAACCCCCCCCCCCGGGCCAGTGCTCCTCTGAGTGTTGGTCCAAACTAGAGCACTATGCAGCGCCCCCTCGGGGAAACTCGAGGTTTGGTTTTAGTTGTACGGATTGCTCATCTGAGTGTGCCCTGAGAACGAGATATGTGCAGCTCCTATCGGGATTTGTCGGCACATTCGGGCGGTGTTGCTAGATTTGTTTTAGCTTGTCGAAATTGTCTTGTAGAACCGGGATACCGAGTCTAATCGGAATGTCTCGGGAGAAGGTATATCCTTCGTTGACCGTGAGAGCTTGTGATGGGCTAAGTTGGGACTCCCCTACAGGGATTTGAACTTTCGAAATTCGTGCCCGCGGTTATGGGCAGATGGGAATTTGTTAATGTCCGGTTGTAGATAACTTGAACCTTAAATTAATTAAAATGAATCAACTGTGTGTGTAACCGTGATGGTCTCTTCTCGGCGGAGTCCGGGAAGTGAACACGGTGTTGGAGTAATGTTTGTCGCAGGATGTTCTATAGTTCTTCATTCGTGCTTTGCCTTCTCTTCTCGCTCTCTTTTGCGAACAGGTTAGCCACCATATATGCTAGTCGCTTGCTGCAGCTCCACTTATTTACCTTACCTTACCTATAAGCTTAAATAGTCTTGATCGCGAGGGTGCGAGATTGCTGAGTCCCTGTGGCTCACAGATTACCTCCAAACCAAATGCAGGGCCTGATGACTCCGTTCCAGATGATGCGCTTGAGCTCAAGTGGGAGTTCGACGAAGACTCACGCCGTTACTATGTGTCTTTCCCTAATGATCAGTAGTGGTGCCCAGTTGGGGCGATCGGGACTGTGTCACATGTTGGGTTGATCTTTTATTTTGGTACCATAGTCAGACCATGAGTGATTGGATGATGTAATGCTATTTATGTACTTTGTTTGACGTGGCGATTGTAAGCCAACTATGTACCTTTCCCCTTATTATCTATTTACATGGGTTGTTGTGAAGATTACCTTACCTGCGACATTGCTTTCAATGCGGTTATGCCTCTAAGTCATGCTCCGACACATAGGAGATATAGCCACATCGAGGGCGTTACAAGTTGGTAATCAGAGCCTTCCCCGACCTTAGGAGCCCCCACTGCTTGATCGTTTTTAGCAGCTATTGTTGAGTCTAGAAAAATGTTTTGAGTCATTTAGGAATTATATATCGGAGAGTTTAGGAATTCTATTTACTCCCCAGTCCCTTCATTGCTCTGGTAAGGCATCCTGATGTAGAGTTTTGATTCTTCTCTTCTCAAATTTCACTAAAAAAATTTAGGATCACGCGGGTATCTTGGAATCGTTCCGATCGATTTGTGACGAGAACATTGTTCTTGGTGCCTCCTGTCATTTAGGGGTTGTGGCAGTGTCCCGGGGAGTTGAGCTCCGAGGTGTTGTCGTCACAATTTTATCGTTGCAGTTCTGGAATACCTGAGTTTAGTTCGCCGACATCGAAAATCTCTTTTATGCAGTTGTTGGTGAGATAACCTCGACGCCACCCAGTACTGGGGCGGGAGTTCGGGAGTATTGCCATAACTTGTATAACGGATGCTTTTCGAAGGTTGAGGTAGACAATTTCCGAAGTTTTTCTCGGTTATGTGTTGAAGGATGGATACAGCTGGATGTAGGATTTGCTAGATTTGGGTGAGATATTATGCTTCCCCTGTATCCCCAACACCTGATTGCATAACTAGAAAGGTTCGGGAGTTTCATAGGTGGGAATTCTTGTAGCTCTAGTTCTTATTCCACGGATATTTGGTTTGAGATTGGGTGATCTTTACCGAGTCTTCGTTCTCGCTCCGTACCTTGTTGATTTATTTCTCTACCTAAATTCTAAGTGGCTTCTCCATTTATGGATATGTGACCATTTCAATTGGAATGCATTCGTTCATTTTGTTCGGATGTGAAGACTATATGTTGCAATTTCGTCCCGTTGGATTCAGCTTCAATTTTATCTGTCAATGTGCTAATGGATGTCAACCTCTTCAGGATGGCTCCTCCAATGCGCACGACTCCGAATCCTGATCCGCCACCACCACCTCCTCCAGAGGAGGCATGGCAAGCTATGATGGCCGCTACCAATGCAAACACGCAGTTGATCATGCAAATTCTTCAAGAGCGCAACCAAGCGAACCAAGGCAACCAAGGCAACCAAGGCAACAATCAGAATCACTTTGCTACACTCAACTAGTTCCTTGCTAACCAGCCAAAGACCTTCAGCAATTGTGTTGAGGCAACTAATGCTAACGATTGGCTTGTGGACTTGTGCAAGCATTTTGAGTGCAGTAACGTCAGGCCTGAGGACTTTGTCAAGTTCGCTTCTTTGCAACTCAAAGACCAAGCTGCAGAATGGTTCCGGCAGTACAAAGATTCCAGAGGAGGCCGTGTGATTACCTGGGATGAATTCCGTCAAGACTTCAAAGCTCATCGTATTCCTCAGAGCGTGGTTGAAAGCAAGCGTGAGGAATTCCGCAACCTGAAGCAAGGCTCTAGGTCTGTCTATGATTACAACAAGTTGTTTCAGAAGCTCACCCGCTTTGCTAAGCAGGACGTCTCTGACGAGAAGAGCATGATATACCAGTTCAGGGGTGGTCTAAGAGAAGAAATCCAGCTAGCTCTTGTTCTCTTTAAGCCCTTGAGGTACGATGAGTTCTACAACATGGCATTGAAGCAAGAGGCTGCTCAACTGAAGTGTGATGCTTCCAAGAAGCGAGTCAGAGATGCTACTCCTTCTTCCTATACTCAAGTGGCCAAGCAGCAGAAGTATTGGCTTCCTCCTCCTCCGTTCCGTCAGCCGTATCAGCAGAAGAGCAAAGGTGGCAGTGGATCTTCCCACCCACCCAACCTTGGCTTTCAGAACAAGACTTCATCTCAAGCTCCAAGATCGAGTGCTCCGTATCACCGTCCGCTTTCAGAGGTCACGTGCAACAAGTGCCAACAAAAGGGTCACTATGCCAACAAATGCTTCAATCAGAGGCGCCTCCCTCCTCCTCCTCCTGTGAGATCGGCAAGTACAGTTGTGGTCAAGCATAACCCCAAGTACGCCAAAGTCAACATGGTGAATGCAGCTCAGGCAGAGGACTCGTCAGATGTCATCATGGGTAACCTTCCTGTTAACGATGTTCCTGCAAAAGTACTTTTTGACACTGGTGCATCGCATTGTTTCATCTCGAGACCTTTTGCATCTAAGCATGATTTTTTTACTCAAGTGTTGCCGAAACCGTTGGCTATTGACTCTCCGGCCCGTCTAATGACATCTCGAGTATGCGTTATGGATGTTACAATCACTTTGGGTGACTATAAGTTCTTGTCTTCTCCAAATGTTCTTGGTGACTCGGATATTGATCTTATTCTTGGTATGGATTGGCTGTCTAAGCACAAGGCTAAGCTTGATTGTGCCGCCAGGCAGATTCAATTGACTCATTCGTCTGAGGATGTAATTGTCTTTGCCGCTCGGGATGATACAATCCGTCTGTTTTCTCTCAATGAGAAGGGTGAACTGGATGCCATCTCGCAAATTCCAGTCGTTTGCGAATATCAAGACGTCTTTCTAGAAGAGCTTCCAGGAATGCCTCCGCACCGGCCAGTTGAATTCGTCATCAATCTTGAGCCTGGCACGGAACAGGTTTGCAAGCGTCCTTACAAGCTCGGACCTGAAGAGTTCAAGGAGATGAAGAAGCAACTCGATATTCAAGAGCGAATGGGTCTCATCCGACCTAGTTCCTCTCCGTGGGGTTGTGGAGTACTCTTTGTGAAGAAGAAGGATGGAATGGACCAACTCTGTGTTGACTACCGTCCATTGAACAAGAAGACAATCAAGAACAAGTACCCACTTCCCAACATCAACGAGTTGTTCGAACAACTCAAAGGCGCCCAAGTATTCTCCAAGCTTGATCTCCGTATGGGCTATCACCAGATTCGAATCCGTGAGCAAGATATTCCCAAGATGGCTTTCAGGACAAGCTATGGTTCATATGAATACACTGTCATGTCTTTTGGCCTCGTCAACGCTCCTCCGACTTTCTCTCGCATGATGAACTTCATCTTCAACGCCTACACAAATGACTTTGTTTTGGTCTATCTCGACGACATTCTGATCTTTTCGAAGAACAAGGAAGATCATGCCAAGCACTTGCGTTTGGTGCTCGATAAGCTCAGGGAACATCAGTTCTACGCCAAGTTCTCAAAGTGCGAGTTTTGGCTCGATGAGGTTCTTTATCTTGGGCATATCATCTCTGCCAAGGGCATTGCGGTGAATCCTGAGAAGGTGTCTGCAATTGTGAATTGGGAACCACCTCAGAACGTGAAGCAACTCCGTAGCTTCCTTGGTCTCGCAAGCTACAGTCGAAGGTTCATGGAGAAATTTTCAAAGATCGCGAAGCCTCTTTCAAATCTTCTCCAGAAGCACGTCAAGTACATTTGGTCTCTGGAGTGTGACATCGCTTTCAACACTTTGAAAGAGAAATTGGTCATTGCTCCAGTTCTGACTCCTCCTAATGAATCCAAACCGTTCGAGGTCTTCTGTGATGCCTCTCTCCAAGGTCTTGGTGCAGTGTTGATGCAAGAGAAGAAAGTTGTGGCTTATACCTCTCGCCAGTTGAAGCCCAACGAGAAGAACTACCCCACTCATGACCTCGAGTTGGCGGCAGTTGTGCATGGTCTTTTGACTTGGAGACATCTCTTATTGGGAAGAAAAGTGGACATCTTCATTGACCACAAGAGTCTCAAGTACATCTTCACTCAGCCTAATCTCAACCTCAAGCAGACTCGCTGGGTCGAAATGATTCAAGAGTATAATCCGAGTATCGAGTATACTCCAGGCAAGGCCAATGTGATTGTTGACGCTTTGAGCAGGAAGGCGTACTACAACAGTCCGATTCTCAAGCCTTATCAACCCGAGCTTTGTGAAGCTTTCCGCAAACTCAATCTGCAAGTTGTTCCTCAAGGTTTCCTCGCCAACCTTCAAGTATCTCCTACCTTGGAAGATCAGATTCGTGAGGCTCAACTTCTTGATGCTATGGTGAAGAAGGTGAAGATTGGGATTGCCAAGAGTCAACCCAAGTACAAGTGCTACCGCCTTGATGACAAGGATACTCTCTTCTTCGAGGATCGTATTGTTGTGCCCAAAGGTGACCTTCGTAAAGTTATCATGAACGAGGCTCACAATTCACTCCTCTCCATCCACCCTGGGAGTACGAAGATGTATCAGGACCTCAAGAAGGCTTATTGGTGGACTCGAATGAAGCGCAAGATTGCTCAGTTCGTGAATGAGTGTGATGTCTGCAGAAGAGTGAAGGCAGAACACCAAAGGCCAGCTGGTCTCCTCCAACCTCTTGCCATTCCAGAATGGAAGTTTGACCACATTGAGATGGACTTCATGACTGGGTTTCCAAAGTCCAAGCGTGGCAATGATGCTATATTCGTTGTCATCGACAAACTCACTAAAGTGGCTCACTTTCTTCCTATCAAAGAATCTATCACTGCAGCTCCATTGACGGAGCTGTATACCTCTCGGATTGTCTCGCTGCATGGTATTCTACAGGTGATCTCTTCAGACCGTGGCAGCATCTTTACCTCCAAGTTTTGGGATTCTTTTCAGAAGGCCATGGGCACCAACATCCGCTTCAGCACAGCTTTCCATCCTCAAACTAGCGGTCAAGTCAAGCATGTCAACCAGATTCTTGAAGATATGCTCAGGGCTTGTGTGATCTCCTTCGGCATGAAGTGGGAAGATTGTCTTCCATATGCTGAATTCTCCTACAACAACAGTTTTCAAGCAAGTTCGGGCAAGGCCCCATTTGAAATTCTGTATGGCAGGAAGTGCCGTACTCCTCTCAACTGGTCTGAAACCGGCGAACGTCAACTTTTTGGAAATGACTTAATCACAGAGGCAGAGGAAATGTGTAAAGTCATTCATGATAACCTCAAAGCAGCGCAATCGCGCCAGAAGAGCTACTATGACAGTAAGCACCGTGATTTGGCTTTACCTCCGAGTCTCTCCAATGAAAGGTACTCGTTGCTTCGGTATCAAAGGGAAGCTTGCCCCTAGATACGTGGGTCCTTTCAAGATCGTCAGCAAGAGAGGCGATCTCGCCTATCAACTAGAGCTTCCTTCAAACTTTGCAAATGTGCACGACGTGTTCCATGTCTCTCAGCTCCGCAAGTGCTTCAAGACTCCTGATCGCACCATCAACTTCGAAGACATTGATCTCCAAGAAGATCTCTCTTATCGTGAGCACCCCGTTGCTATTCTTGAAGAGACTGAACGCAAGACTCGCAATAAGTAAATCAAATTCCTCAAAGTCAAGTGGCCACACCATTCCGACCATGAAGCCACCTGGGAACGCGAGGATCACCTCCGTTCTGACTACCCGGCGTTCTTCTAGTCCTAGATCTCGGGACGAGATCCTTTCGTAGTGGTGGAGTGTTGTAACACCCCGGATGTAATTTACCCAATATGTACTCCAACTCTTGCCGTTTCCGACGTTAAGTTATTTTATTTCCTCGGGTTCGGGTTTTATCTCCGTGTGTTGTTGCCGTTGTCATGCATCTCATATCATGTCATCATGTGCATTGCATTTGCATACGTGTTCGTCTCATGCATCCGAGCATTTTCCCCGTTGTCCATTTTGCAATCCGGCGCTCCTATCTCCTCCGGTGGTCCTTTCTACCTCCTTTTCGTGTGTGGGGGTTAAACATTTCCGGATTGGACCGAGACTTGCCAAGCGGCCTTGGTTTACTACCGGTAGACCGCCTGTCAAGTTTCGTACCATTTGGACTACGTTTGATACTCCAACGGTTAACCGAGGGACCGAAAAGGCCTCGTGTGTGTTGCAGCCCAACACCCCTCCAATTTGGCCCAAAACACACCAAAACCCTCTCCATCATCTAGAGCGCTCAATCACGATCGCGTGGCCAAAAACCGCACCTCATTTGGACACTCCTAGCTCCCTCTATGCCTATAAATAGCACACCCTCCGAAATTCTCGGTTCTTCTCCCCCCAAAACCCTAAAATCAGCTCCTCCGCGCATCGGACGTGTCCGGCCCGCGCCGGACAGTGTCCGCCGCCGCCTCCGGCCAATCAGGGAGCGCCATGTGGCCCCCCGAGCCCCACATCGCCGCTGCCCACCACCGCGCCGTCCCTCCCGGGCCCAGGCGAGGCCCCCGCGGCCCAGATCCGACGCAGCCCCGCGCCTTCGCCCTCC